>NC_044310.1:163358068-163613068 GCF_007474595.2 Lynx canadensis | reverse complement strand
ATACCTATATGAGTTTTATGAAATGTCGGAGACTACATGTCTCGTACGTTTTCTTATTCATTGAAGGCACCATGAGCTGGAAAATCATAATTTGGAGAAAACCAATCTGTATGAAATTAAACAAAAAAAAGGAGTAGAGTACGCACAGGCTAGTTGATGATCGCTTCAACACATGCACGGCCTCAGAGTTTCAAGGCAGGGGGATGTGGAGCTAGAGAATCTGTAGTTTTAGAAGTTCCCCTAGGTGATTCTGATGAGCGGCCGTGGCTAGCTGGGCACCACGGATACACAGCCTACCAGCTGCTCTCCATCTCCATGGCAACAGAGGCAGAAGAGGCAAGCATTAACTGTAGCATAAAGTATTTAAGCTAATGCAAGTTTGCTTTTAATTACTAGATTTGCATTTGTCATTATGACCCTTTAGTGGATATCTTCTCCTTGGCCCCATGCCTAAGATTTGGGTCGCTCCCACCAGGTGAACAGTCATGCTTTTGGTTATAGATTTTTACCAAGGCTCTTTACCAATTATGTATAAAGGAAAAACTTATTAGAACCCAAGTCAGTCACACTTCCTCTCTTCTTCTCAACTTCTTCTCTGGAGACTCACGCTGTTAAAAATTATGGTATACAGAACGAATGCATCTAATTTTAAGTATAAACAATGGAATAAAGTAGAGGACAAGAGAGAAAGAAAGATAAATGCCCGGGTATATATTTAAAGAACATTGCTTCCTAAGTCTCAACTGTTGCAAACTGTTTTTAATTTAATTCTGGTTTTCCTGACTGAGACTAACTAGGACAACTAGCATATCTGATTTCATTTAAAAGGCCAGAATTCTTTACAGCTATACTTGTTCCCAAATTTCTTCTTTCTTTAAAGCTTTAGAAGAAGTCTATTTTTCCTGCAACTTAAGGCATCAAAAGCTGTTTTGCAATATTGTAGCTTTTCATGGAGAAATATTATTAATAATAATAATGTATGCAGTTTCCTCTACCTATTTCCTGTTCTAATTGCCTTTTCCCCTGCTCTCTTTTTAATAGAAAATCTATTTCTTCACCGAATTTTCTTAGTGTCTTCTAGTTTTTTTTTTCCTGCCAAAAAAAAGCTTCTTGCCTAAGTTGACCTTTGTTTCTAAACTTTATTATCACTAATGATGATGATAAATAATAAATACCTTAATATGTTCTTCAACTATTGTTTAATTTCATTTTTCAAACCAGGAAGGGCTCCCTTGCCAACCAAGCTGTGTCCTCCTTGGATGGCATAATTCTGGTGTAAAAGTTATATGACACAAACTAGCCACAGATTTTTCATTTTTATTTTTATTTAAGAAAAAATTTTTAATGTTTATTTTTTTTTTTTAATTTTTTTTTTCAACGTTTATTTATTTTTGGGACAGAGAGAGACAGAGCATGAACGGGGGAGGCGCAGAGAGAGAGGGAGACACAGAATCGGAAACAGGCTCCAGGCTCTGAGCCATCAGCCCAGAGCCCGACGCGGGGCTCGAACTCACGGACCGCGAGATCGTGACCTGGCTGAAGTCGGACGCTTAACCGACTGCGCCACCCAGGCGCCCCTTAATGTTTATTTTTGAGAGAGACAGAGTGCAAGCGGGGGACGGGCAGAGAGAGAAAGAGGGGGAGACGCAGAATCTGAAGCAGACCCCAGGCTCTGAGCTGTCAGCACAGAGCCTGATGTGGGCCTTGAACTCACAAACTGGGAGATCATGACCTGAGCCAAAGTCGGACGCTTAACCGACTGCGCCACACAGGCACCCCTGGATTATTTATTTTTTAAAATGTTTTTTTTTTTTTAATTTAGTTTTGAGAGAGAGAGCCCGCGCACGCACACACACAAGAGGCGGAGGGGCAGACAGAGAGGGGGACAGAGGATCCAAAGTGAGCTCAGCACTTAGAGCAGCAAGGCTGATGTGGGGCTCGAACTCACAAACTGTGAGATCATGACCTGAGTCAAAGTCTGATGCGCCACCGACTGAGCCACCCAGGCTCCCCTGGCCACAGATTATTTTTAAATTAAACCATCATTTCCAAATAATTTCCAACCTACTCCAAATCTATATATATCTGTAAGGAAGAAACCAAGAATTTTTGCTATTGAAGCATTTAAAAACAAAAATGAAAAAAAAAATGAACAGTTATGGTTGTAATGGGAAGAAAGAAATTGTGAATACAGGGTCCTCACGTTGGATGGGGAATGAGGAACTGCACATTTATCTGACTACAATTTTGTTATTGCTTCTCTGAGAGTCTACTTTCTCATTTCAGAGGAGGTGGAGTCAAATAGACTTGAGTGTTAAATGAGGCTGTGTGTGGGTACCCAGGTGTCTCTTGGAGAAAGAGAGCTTTGTTTTTTGGTGGCTGTTATGGATGGAATATTCATGTCCCCCATCAATTTCCTACGTTGAGACCCCATCTCCCAATGTGATGCTATTAGGAGGTGTGGATTCTGGGAGGTCATTTAGATTAGGTAAGGTCATGAGAGTGGAGCCCTTATGAAAGGGATTCGTGTCCTTATAAATGTCACAAGAGAGCTAGCCTCTTCTCTCTGCTCCCCGCCATGTGACAACGTGGTGAGAAGTCAGCCATCCACAATCTGGGAGAGGCTCTCACCAGAACCTGACCATATTGGCTCCCTGACCTGGGACTTCCAGTTTCCAGAACCTTCAAAAATACATTCCTGTTTAAAAAAAAAAAAAAAAAAGGAAAAAGAAAAAAGGAAAAAGAAATACATGTCTGTTGTTTAGAAGCCTCCCAGGTTATGTATGGTATTCTGTTATAGCGGCCTGAATTGACTAAGATACTAGCTTTGAATTCACTCTGGTACTAAAGAAATGATTCCATATTTTTATAAATAACTTCAATTTCCCTTGCTTAAATCCAATTACACTACTCACAAAGAATTTTCTGGAAAAGAAATGAAAGTCTAGAATTCAACCTTCTTTCTCAACTGCAGGCTTGAATAAAGCATGGGGATGCATAAAAAATGCTCATAATCTATGGTGGCTTGTTCTAGAAATGTAAAAGAGAAGAGCAGACATTCTTTAAAAGAAACTTTTATATTGTTTTATGAAACCCTGTAAAAGTGGTATTACACATATTAAAGAAAATTTGACAAATTGCAATAAAATGAAAAGTAGGACAAAAATCCAAGTCCCATCTCCTAAAGAAAGCACAGTTAACGTTTTGAAATATTTTCCTTTTTCTAAGAACAGGATTCTTTTTAAAAAAATCAATTTTATAACCCAAAAAGGCCTTCTAAGAGTTAAAAGTAAAAAAAAGTCACTTCCTTGCTAATATATTAATATTTAGTGATATATATTTGAAGGTAAAACATAACAGAAGATTGCTGTTTTGTTGTCCTTTAATTGACTGGATACAGAATTTACCCCTCACTGACGATGATCAGTGCTAAAGAGCTGTCTTCAGGGGGTAATCTGAAATGCAGAAAGAGACTCACAGATGTTTATCACAGAACTACTTATCAAGAAATTGTTACCTAATGATGTCACATCCATACGACCGAATGCTACACAGACACCAAACTTATATTTATAAGGACTTTTTAAGGAAATGTTTACGAAAGGAAGTTAAGCGAAGAAAAAGTGATTTTCAAAGTTTTACGTAAAATATGATCTCAGTTATGTTTTTACAAAGTATAAGAAATACGGTACCAAAATACATCATAAAACACCAAAAGAGTTGTTGTATCTGAATGCTGGGATTATGAGTGGATTTGATTTTTTTTTTCTCCATAATTTCCTGCATATTCAAACATTTTCTGCAATGACTATGGGTTTCTTTTCTAATCGTGTCATGGTGAAAATAAAACCAAGAACACAAACTATTACCTTGCCCCATTTTCTGGGAACCATACTTGAAACACAAAGGAAAAAAATTAATAGCACCAAGCATCCCTTCCTCAAAACATTTCCTGTGTTTCTAATCACATGGCAGCTGTTTGCTCTATAATAGTCTGCTCTGAGTTTTATAGAAGCCACATTTTTTAATTGAGTGCTTTGAAGAGACCTAAGAACGATGTAGAAAGCAAAGTAGGGGCCCTCTCTCCGGCGGGGCTAGCTTGTAACACAGTTTAAAATGTTTTTCAGGGATGGTTATAGCCCTCCCTGTTAGTACCCACCTTCCTCAGGACCCAGTGGCCCAGACACAGGGCTCCTGCAAAGCCAGGAATAAAATCTCACTTATGGTGCAAGCCTCACGGGACCAGCACAAGCTTCTTCATCGGAGCTGGGGCTCTTCCCAAGCTTGCTGCAGCAGAACGACTCCAGAAGGTGGCTTAGGGTTTTCTCTGCTTTCCTCCAGGGGAGGTGAAGCCTGGACGCCGAATCTATTTTCGATTGTGCAAAAGGTGTGATCTGGTGAGGCCTCATCTCTGGGCTAGGCCTGCCTACTCTTTGACCGCTCACGTTAATGGCTCCAAAGGGCCTTTCCTTCAATTACCAAACCCCAAAGGAGGACCCCCCGACTTTGGTGGGGACAGTTGGTCAAGCAGAAAGAGGGACTTCAACACAAAGCATTAGTGGGATTGGTGTAGTAACAAAGAAAATGCTCACGCTTTCCCACTGGGCTGGCAGGGAAGGAGGAGATGAGTGGAATTATGGAAGAAAGGAGCATGGGCCTTTTCCAGACGTCATCCCAAGGACGTGTAGGTTTTGTGACATCTTTGATCAGGTAAAAGTCATGTGATCAATTTGGCAAAATTTCTCCCAAGTGGGGAAAATCCTAAAGTCCCTGACTCGAAGAGACGCCCGTGAGCTCTCCAAGTTGACCGCGGATGGAGATTCATTCCAGGGCTGGTTGTCGTTGATGAACCCTTCCCCGTTACAACAGGAAACAAATCAGAAACCGACCCATCGGTGAAAAGGGGGCTTCTGTGTGTTTATGAGGGAGCTTCTGTGCGTATATGTGGTCGAGCCTTGGGGCCGATGCGTTGCTCTGGCCGAGGAGTCAAGGATTCTGAAAGGACTTGGGGGAGAGGGGGGGTCCTGCTGTGAGTTGAGCAGGAGGCTGGATGCCTGCCCTCTCCACCTCCCTCACCCGCTTGCCCAGCCCTGCAGCTGTGGAATCTATTTTCCTTCTCCCCTGCCCATCATGCCTTCCATTCTCTGCGAGTGTCCCAACCCCAGGAACTTAACTTTTCTGTCTTCCCGGGACAGACAGACCTGCGTGATCTCCGGCTTCACCCTGTACCTGCCTCTTTGCGCTTCCTGTCTGAACTCAAAATCCGCGCCAGCTCAGGCCCTACTCCGGTGCCAGAAAGGACTTTCTGGATGAATCAGCACCCCGCTTGCACTTCCTTTCTCCTCATTAAAGCACAGATGTTCTTTAATGTCTGTTTTCTTTTCAACAATGTGTCTTCGATTTCTTTTTGCATTGGCAAATACAGAACCACATCATTATTTTTGTGTATAGTATTTACATTGTATGTCACGCTGTAACTTATTCAAAAACACTCTTGACAGATATTTCATTTGCTTTCAATTTATTTTATTGGTAATATTCTATTATTTTTTTTACTAGTGGTAGCAATAGAATGAAATACGAGGAATGATACTTGTAGACTTTTTCAAATATCTCTTTTATATAAATTTCTAGGAATAGAATCACTGGGTCCAAAATCGGCACATTCAATATTTTGAACATATAGTTAAACTGATTTCCATTGAATTAATTTATTTTTTGATAAACTCCAATAATGAGAAAGGTTTTTGGTGCCATAACAGCTCTCCTCTTGTGATATGTCTCAGAGTGTGCGAAGTTCCTTTGTTATTTTCCTCTGAAAGGCAAAAGTATACAGCTACTTTACACACAATATTTGTAAAGAAATTTGGCACAAGTTCATGGATATGTCGATTCACCCTTTTGGGGGTTCTGTTTCTCATCTGTGTAACTCAGTCTTGAGTTCTCTTATATATAAAGATCCCTTTATGTATATATATATACATACATGTATAAATACATATATATATATATACACATATATACACACACACATATACACATATATATGAATATATATGTATATATATTTATTTTTTATATATGTTCTCTTATATATTAAGATCCTTTACATATCTAAGATTCCATGATTTATGATCCCAGGGAGAAAAAAACAGCAGCCAAACACCTTACTGTAGCCTGCCTTACTTATAAAAAATTTCCTATGTATTTTCTGAGTTTGCAAATTTCTTTATTACAGAGATATGATTGACATATAACATTATACTAGTTTCAATGTTTTACTTTTTATATTTTATTTGTGTTCTACTTTTTTCAGGGTTGTGATTGGAGTTTTTTTTTTTTTTAAGAGAGCAAGAGCATGTGTGAGTGGGAGAGAGAGGCAGAGGGAGGGAGGGAGAGAGAGAGAGAGAGAGAGAGAGAGGAGAGAGAGAGAATCCCAAGCAGGCTCCACCCTCAGCAAGAAGTCTGACCCAGGGCTAGATCCTACGACCTTGGGATATGGTCTGAGCTGAAATCCAGAGTCAGAAGATCAACCATCTGAGCCACCCAGGTGCCCCGCAATTGGAGTTTTTAAGTTACACATTAGTTTGTGAATGATTAACAACTAAACAATGTTAAGCTTCCTCATCCTATTATGACATTGTTATTGGATGTTATTTCTTCCTGAAAAAAGTGAATATGAAACGGGTTGTATCCTTTCCTTTTCCTTACTATTTACACTACTTCCTCAGCCCCTAATGCAGGGCTCTTTGCCCCTAAAAAGTACCTGCTAACTTCTTATGGTATACATATACTTTATATACGTAAATATAAGCAAAAAATAAATATGTGTATATATAATATAGACATACATATGTCTATGTATGCACGCGTGTGTGTGTGTGTGTGTGTGTGTGTGTGTGTGCGTTTTGCCCACCGCACCTTACCAGCAGCCTGCATAATGAGAATGCTGAGACATTTTGCTGGACTTTGGTTCAATGGCTTGATTCAAAGGAATTCTGCTGCTTATTCCAATTTCACTCAAGCAGCCTCTCCCCTGAACTTCTATTCCATCCTACTCAATTTCTCAGTTTCCAGATCTCGAGGCCATCTCCAATTGGGCATGTCTAAAACAGAGCTACTTATGTCTCCCACGCCCTGCCCTTCCCACAGTCTTCTCAACTTTTGTAAATGGCAGCTCCATTCTCCCAGCAAAGACCTTCTGTCTGTTCTGCCCACAGATGTGTCCAAGGTCTGACCGTGTCCTACCACCTCCACTGCTACAATCATGGCCGACGTTCCTATTGACCTTCGCCTGCACAATTACGTGGGCCTTTGAAGTGGGTGCCCTCATTTCACCCCACCCCTCTCTAACTTATTCTCCACAAAACAGCCAGAATAATTCCTTTAAAAAATAGCTTTATTGCGGTATAATTTACATACCCATAAATTTTTACCTGTTTTAAGAATACAATGTGATGATTTTAGTGCATTTACCATTATGCACGAAACCATCACCAATATCTAGTTTTAGAACATTTCCATTGCCCCCCAAAGATCCCCTAAGTTCACTTTAAGTCGATCCCCCCTTTTTTTAAATGTTTATTTATTTTTGAGAGAGAAAGAGTGAGCAGAGGAGGGGCAGAGAGAGAGGGAGAAAAAGGATGTGAAGCGGGCTCTGCGCTGACAGCCGCACAAACGGTGAGATCGTGACCTGAGCCAAAGTTGGACACTTAAGCGACTGAGCCACCCAGGTGCCCCTGCAGTCAATTCCTACTCTTAACTCCAGCCTCAGGCAACCACTAGCCTGCTTTCTGTCTCTGTATATTTGCATATGGAACTCAGAAGAAAGGGCCCCACGTAGATAACCAGCAATATATCATTTGAGAGCGGGACACTAAACTCAGACCTTGGGGAGCCTTATTCTACTCGGGCTAGGGTGGCAATGCTGAGTGGAGACTTAGCCATAGGGAGACATGAGAGACCAGGTCAGGGCTTTAAAAAGAGACGTGGCACATGTACATCCACACGCAACCTGTTCATCATCTCCTTTGTTCCCTAGTCAGTGAGCATGAGGATTCAACAGGTTGACTCAAGGGCTTGCAGGATCCAGGGAGGTAGGTAGGTTAGCTAAGCGGGTCAGTGGGTGAGACATCAGGGAGGGAATCAGAGGGCCTTATGCCCCCATCCACTGTCGCTCTGGGTGGATGTGGGCTGAGGGTTTTGCCAGATCTTCTAACTTGGAGACAAGTCTGAAATCTGGATATTATGCGAAATCTTGTTTAAAAAATATTGACGGCATATTTACACATTTTTTAACATTTTTTTAAACACTTATTTATTTTTGAGAGACAGAGCATGAGCAGGGGAGGGACAGGGAGAGAGGGAGACACAGAATCCAGAGCAGGCTCCAGGCTCTGAGCTGTCAGCACAGAGCCTGAGGTGGGGCTCGAACTCACAAATCGTGAGGTTATAACCTGAGCCGAAGTCGGACGCTTAACCGACTGAGTCACCCAGGCGCCCCTATTTACACATCTTTTTAAAGACATTGAGCCAAACACACTTTGCAGATGAACAGGATGGGCCTGGGGCTGTATGGCACCCTCTGGGAGGGTGGGATCTCTCAGAATAAAGTTGCTCAACTGTGCTGTGTTATAATGCAGCCCATATGCCAGGCTGTATGTTTTACAGTGTCTTTTCCCTCTACGACTTTCCTCTGCACACAGTTTTCTTTGTTGTTAGGTTCCTGGGCAAGGTAGTTTGAGCTGGCAGTCGGTAACTTAGAATTTCTACACAATTGCTCATTTGAAACAACTTTTTAATTAAAAAGTTAGATCCCCAAGATGCACTGAGTACCTAGTTAGCCTGTGGTTCCATTATGAGCCTAGAGAAAGATGTCCTGCTTGTTGGTTTGCTTTCTTATGCAGTTCGAAGGCCAGATAGGGAATACCAGTAAGCAATGGTGGCTGAAATGAAGAGTGATGGGTGGGTGGAGGTGTTTCCGGTGAGATGTGTTTGACCCCGAAGACCACAGGGTTTGCAGGCTGCAGATGGGCACGCAGTGGGGACGGCTAGTAACCTAGCTGTTCAGGTGTGGACAAAGGAGGGGCAGGTTATCCCAACCATCTATGGGGTGATGTCTGAAGGCAAGACTCACCTTGTCCTTGCTGTGGACTTAATGAGGCAATTGGATGGACCCACGGCTAGAACAAAAGTCCTTCATTTCCCAGAAGAGTTGGAAAACAATGATTCAACTTTGTTTCTAGTAGGCATATCCCATTTAGGACTATTTTCTGGGGGAGGGGCAGATGGGTTATTAGCATTATTACAGAGAATGTTAAAGAACGTGTCTGCTTTGTCTCCATGTTTAATTTCCTTTAACCAGCAAAATAGATACATTTCATGGTGACAGTTATTGGCAGAATGGTTGAGTGTGGGCTCAGAACTTGGTCAGGCTTTCCTCCAGATCACAGCCTACTTCCACCACTTATTAGCTCTGTGGTCTCGGGCACGTTTCTTCACCTCCTTGAGCCTCAGTTTATGCATCTGCAAAACGGGTGTGGTAACACCTTCCTTATAGGGTTGATGTGAACCATTAAGTGCAATAATCTAAGCTCTGTGCCTGGCATGTAGTAAGGATCCATTAAATGTTAGCTGCTATTATTGACGTTGTGATTATTATCACTATTGTTAGAGTTGAAAGTGGCATAGAGATAGAGGTCATTAGGTCTAAATTGATTATGTCAGAGATGAAGAAACTGATTCCCGGAGCTCGCACATTCCTCGCCACGGTCCCCTAGCTGGTTCCCGGTAGAACCAGCCAGTGCAGCTTCTGGAGCTCTTTCTTCAAACTCATCACTGGCTGGTACGTTCAAGGTTGCAATCATTCTTGTCTCCCTGCTGGGCGGAACGTTGGTGTGGCGTTCCCTGCAGAGTTTAAAAGGAAGGGAAGAAGAGTTTACAAGCCCCGTGGGGCCAGGGACCACATCTATCTTGGTCTCCTCCATAGCCATAGTTCTCACTACAATGTCCAGCATTTAGTGATGTAATATTTATTAAACATGGGTGCCTTACCCAGCAAGGAGAGGACTACAAACATGTCACAGTGGTAAACTTGCCACCCATGAGCCCTAACTTCTCCCTTGGGAGTTGTTTCTGGGAGCATTTTCTCATGTCTGTCCTGTGTTCCTGGAGCTAACTGAACAAGTATTAAGGCAACCTATATGAGGGGCCCTTGCGTTCCGCCCTCACATTCCCTCTTTCCTTCCTCTCCCACTCCTTCTCTCCCTTTCTTCTTCTCTCATCCTCCTGCTCTGCTCCCTACTCTTCATCTAGCTCCTATTTAACCAGGATAGGTGAGTTGTGCTGCAGTAATAAACACCCTCTCAATTTCAGTGGCTTAATATGCCAGAGTTTATTTCTCACTTAAGCAGAATCGTCTGGAGCTCTGGGTGACACTGCAGGACAAATGTCTTCCCGGTGCTGGCTCAGCATCCCTGTCTTATGGAACTCTCCATAGCAACCCGTGCTTTCACTCTCCCCGGGGGCTGAGCACGGAGCCCCCAAGGGACTCATGCTGCACCCCCCCATCACTTCCACCCCCTCTGGCATGGACCAGTCACATGGACCCACCCGAGGGCTGGGAGGGGTCATCCCTCCGTGGGTCTGGAAGGTCCCAGAAGGCAAGGGGAACAGGATCTGGGTGAGCGTGAGAAGGCTTTTCCACAATTCTTTTTCAGAACTCAGACCTTTTCCTCGTCTGTTCTCCTTTTTCACTTATGTTCTCTTCTTTCCTCTTCTTTCCCTCCCCTCCTTCATTCCCCTCCGTGACTCCCACGTCCTCCCTTTCTGCCTCACTCCAGCTGCTGCCCATTATCCCCCCATCCCCAATACACACAAAGCAGGTGCTGACCAAGGGTGGCGCTGTGACTCAATGGTCTGCTTGACCTTGAGTTCTTGCCCGGATGTAGGGGGATTTATGACAAAAATCCTCCTGTTGTCCTGAGCACTTTTTCCAGAGGCTCAGTGAAAGGTCAAGCCAGCCGTCCTGCACCTGGGAGGCACCAGGCAGCCCCAGAAACAACCCCTTGTCCTTTCAGAAGTCAGTGTTTTCAAAGACCCCACCAACCCCAGCACATAGCTCAGGGGAGCTGGGTGTGCATTTGGAAGGGTGTGCGTTTGATTCCCTGCACGGGATCCAGGCACCTTAACTGTAAGGAGTGATCAGTTTAACTTCTTGACAGTATCAAGATGGGGCCCGGGCGAGTGTTCCGGATTACCACAAAGACCTCAGTGTGCCGTGAGTTAAGATGGAGCCTGCATTTTCAACATTTGCAACAGATGGAAGAGAGCTTGTGTGGCCAACAGGCCGGGGCACACGGCACAGGGAGCCGGGCTCTGCCATCGATTCGTCGTGTCTGTTAGGTGGGTCTCTCTCCCTCTGAGTCTCAGTCCCTTCCCCCCAAAAGACGGTGTTTGGACAAGGTGACCCTTGAAGCAGCTTCTAAGGCTCCCCATAGGAAAGAAGGGGCAGAAATACGGTGAGGAGAGGACTGGGGGGGGGCGGGTGGACAAGGTATGAACAGGCAGCACCAGGGACAGGGTTTGAAGACTTTATACATATTAATCGCTTATTTTCCTCAAAGAGCAGCTCAGATTATATGGTCAATTTTATTCTTTGTAGTCTCTCCTCTTGTTTTTCTCCCCCCCCCCTTGTAAAAATTTTAGTGTCAGAAAACGCTGAGGATGAAAATATTAGGAAACTTAGAATCAGCTTGTTGAGATCCTCGGTATAGACACATCAGCTTTCGGTGATTTCCCCCAAAGTTGAAGGTTATAATTTTTCTACTCTTCCTAAGAAATAATGGCCTCTTGGAATGTGCAAGTAAATTAGTCATACTGTGTCCTGAGAATTGGTCTCTGTAATACATCCTGGTCTCTGAAAAAGAGCTGCTGTTGTATAATGGATTTTAGAAGTCTCCAAAGCTGGTTCAACTAACATATTTGTTAGTCTAATAAATGATATTGCTTTTGTGAAGATTTTTCCATATAGCACAATTTAATAGAGGAATCAATAGTTTCTCAGACATGACAAAAGGACCTGGGTGTGCTTTGATGGGAGACACAAAGTGGCTTGTTGCTCTAATAAAGCCAAAATGGAAAAAAAAAAAAGTTTTTTCCCCCTCTTTCAAGTGTATTTTTACGAAGCTAAAATATACATACCACTTTCTCTAGGAAAATATTTGTTTCTCAATATTTTTTCCTACAGCACTGTCTTACTGTTATTACACATGAATATGCATTTTGCTTTTATCTCACTCCTTCCCCTTGTGGGAAGAGCTGTCACGAGGACATGCTTCTTCAGGGAAAAACTCAGGCCTGAAGAGATTTTGATCCCTTGGGTCTATGGGATATTTCTTTAGAAATCATTTTAGAGGGGCACCTGGGTGGCGCAGTCGGTTAAGCGTCCGACTTCAGCCAGGTCACGATCTCGCGGTCCGTGAGTTCGAGCCCCGCGTCAGGCTCTGGGCTGATGGCTCAGAGCCTGGAGCCTGTTTCCGATTCTGTGTCTCCCTCTCTCTCTGCCCCTCCCCCGTTCATGCTCTGTCTCTCTCTGTCCCAAAAATAAAATAAACATTGAAAAAAAAAAAAGAAATCATTTTAGAACCGTTTGGGGCAAACATTGGCATCCACCTGTGTTTCTTCTTATCATAACTTCTTAGAAGTCCGTAACGTGGTTTTGTATGGTGAGAAGCCATCTCCCCTAGCAGGGCCTGCCTTGACTGGTGCATGCAAAACAGATGAACATAAGGGAAGGGCAGCAAAAATAATACAAAAACAGAGAGGGAGACAAAGCATAATAAGGTTTTAAGGTTGTGTGTGCCGTCCTCTGACTCTCAATGCCATATCGATACCTTTGCTGGCTCCAGTTAATGGGTTAAACAAATCTCTTTTGGAGCCGTTGAAGCCGCCTGGAAGGAAACCGCTTTGGTTTTGAGAATGTTAGAACATCTGTGTGTCTCTTCCTCAGCCAAAACTTTTAGTTTTTGCCATGGAATGTGTTATTTGGAGGGTGTCTGATTTTCCCGGCTATGGGTTCTACCTACTGGCAGAAACAATTTGCTGACATTGTCCCTTCACAGTTATCCCTAAATAACACCATCCTCAAATATGAACCCAAGAATGGGTCAGAAAATGACTTTGGGGGACAATTTCTACCAAACTGATGAGAGGCTGCTCTTTGAAAAGCTGAGATTATTGGCCATGGTTGTCTTTAGAGATAGAAATAGTCTCAGAACATTTCCAGAGAGAAGATAAATGATGTGTTAGGGGAGCTAAAATTGACTGTAGAGACCAGATGTGTTGAGAACAGGAGTTTTCAACTTAACTACATGCTAGAATTACCTGATGGGCTTTTAAAAAACACCAGAGCCTTGGTCCCGTACCTAGAGATTTCTGATTCAGCTGGTCTAGGCTGGGCCTTGGGCAACAGTCTCTTCCTCATTTTCTCTCCTTTTCAGGTGATTCTAATGGGGAGTCAGGGCCGAGAACCATGAACCCTGAGCAGTGTTACTCAAAGTATAGGTCCTTAGTCAGCAGCAACAAAATCATGTTCAAATTTGTCAGAAATGCACTTGAGAGTGGACCCCAGGAATCTGTACGTTTCAGGCCTCCAGAAGATTCTTATCTAGGATTCTCGAACGTTAGCATGCATCAGAATCGCCTGGAGAGCTTGTTAAAATGCGGAATGCTAGAGTCCACCCCCAGAGTTTCTGATTGAGTGGGCCTGGAACAGGACTGGAGAACTTGTAGCTTGAACAAGCTCTCAGGTGATGCTGATGTTGCTGGTCCGTGGTCCACACATAGAGCAGCATTAGTTCAGAGGAGGCTTGGGGGCTTGCACTGTTTCTGAATTTGTTGTAAGAGTGGCTATTTAAGGCATTGGGGCCTCAGGGCTCACGTAGGTGGGCTCATTAGAACCGATTGCTTTGGCTAGCAAACCTCCTCCCCCACCCCCCCTCTTTAAAAATATTTATTTGTTTATTTATTTTTGAGGGAGGGAGGGGAGAGAGAGGGGGGAGGGAGGGAGAGAGAGAGAGAGAGAGAAAGAGAGAGAAAGAGAAAGTGAGGGAGAGGCAGAGAGAGAGGGAGACAGAGAATCCCAGCAGGTTCCGCACGGTAAGCACAGAGCCCGATGTGGGGCTCAAACTCACGAATTGTGAGATCGTGACCTGAGCCGAAATCAAGAGCCGGGTTGCGGAACTGACTAAACCACCCAGGCGCCTCCCCTCCCACCTTTTTCGAAAAAAGATTTTTCTGGCGAGGCTACAAAGCATGGGATGAAAGTCCAAAGTCAAGCTTTATCACAGATGATAAGTCACTGACTGGGTTGGGGCCAAGTGGTGAGGGCAGGGGGCGCCTAGAACCCCTTTGTCTGTCTGCAGGAGCGGCCTTCTCCCCCTCCGGCTGATTTCGGGCATGTGGGAATACTGCAAGGCATGGCCAGACCTTCTGATTTTAAAAGGTAAGACAAGGGGCGCCTGGGTGGCGCAGTCGGTTAAGCATCCGACTTCAGCCAGGTCACGATCTCGCAGTCCGTGAGTTCGAGCCCCGCGTCGGGCTCTGGGCTGATGGCTCAGAGCCTGGAGCCTGTTTCCGATTCTGTGTCTCCCTCTCTCTCTGCCCCTCCCCCGTTCATGCTCTGTCTCTCTCTGTCCCAAAAATAAATAAACGTTGGAGAAAAAAAAAAAAAATTTAAAAAAAAAAAAAAAAGGTAAGACAAGGATCCTACATTTCTTCTGAGAAATTTCCTGATCTTTAAATGTTGGCAACGCATTTTTAAAAAAGGCAACCTCCCTGCGCTGACCAAACGAAACACATCTGTGGGCAACCAGTTTGCGACCTCAGAGTGCCTTCTCTGAGTCAAAGGTTCCATTAGGAGTCATTCAAAATGAGTCCTATTCAAAGTAACCTAAGAAATACACCCAATTTCCTGGGTTTGCTTCCTATCATTGTGATTCCGTGGGATATCAGGGCAACAGGGAAAATGTTATTACATACTTTTTAAAAAGGATAACTTAAATATCTCGGGCTCTAGCTTATGTGCTTCCAGGTTTTAATATAATAATCATTCTTGGTACAACATATTTCTTTGGAAATGAAATTTGGATGCATTTCAGTTTTTAATGCATGGAATTAGCAAGATAGGGGTTGGAAAAGTTTCAAACTCCATAGAAGAGTGGCCACAAAAGAACATTCAAACCAATAACTAAAAACCTCAGTGGTATATGCTTCAATTACTGGATCTTGGGTATTCAGGGCTGACTACATCTTCCTGCATATTGAATTATTGTAGCATTAAGTTCCTGTAACATTTAGGAAATAGATGGCTGAGAAGTGACGGAGACGAGAAATTTAAAAAGCAGGCATCGCATTCCTTTTTATTACGTGTATCTGTCCTCTCAAGGACAGAAGAGGCGCTTTCCATCTGTTTAAATCTTGGACTGGCATTTCCAGCCCTGCGGTGCTGGAGGGTTTGTGGGTCTCACCCATACACCTGACTTTGCATTTCACCCCTCAGACTTCCATTTCGTTAGGGGGAATCTGCTATTATGCGTGCTCATTCGTATCTTGTGGTAAAAGTTTTCTCTGCTCTCTGCTGAGCTTGTTGATGGCTTTGTAGTTGTACATCGTCTGAAGCTGCCGACAGGGTGGAGAGGCCTGGACGGAGCATAAATGTAGCTCGGTGGTAACCCCATTGTGTTCCCTTTGTATGTTGAATTTCAGTTTTTGTGGCCTCTGAAGATATGATTTGGTATGTGTTGGCAGGTCAACAGAGGGAAAATTTCCAGGGATGAAATCCAAGGTTGTCACTATTACCTCTGGAATATAAATACAGAAGAATGGTCAGTGGGATTTCCCTATGGTCCACACCAGTGTATGGGAAATAGGATTCATCTAAGATATTCACATCTGGCTAATAAGAAAGTGGTATTTCGTTTCACTTCTGCTATTTCTCCTTGTGTGTTTTCCGTCTTGGGGTCCCTGTGGAGAAGATGGAATTTGTATGTTTTTGGATCTCTGGCCAAATACCGTCTAATCTCTCCTTAAGCACGAGTAAAGTCTTTACAAGCGTAGATATACTTGAGAAATCTGAAATTGGGGAGGGATGCAAGCTTGTTGCAGTTTGGAGAACAAGCACAGAAATTTTTAGCCTGATGTAGTTTTTGTACTTTGGAACGTAACTGAGAAAGGGATAGGAACAGGCAGATTTTTAATTAAATGAGCAATTTTAGAAAGGAAAAAAAAAACATTATGGAAATTGAAAAGAAGTATTTTGGATTCTGACTCAAGTCCTGGTATGAGTTTGGAATGTTCTAATCTGTTCAGCATGAGCCAGAAATAGTTTCCTAAGGAGGCAGACGTAGGCTCCTCAAAGCAGACCTTGGCCCCTGTTTTCGGTGCCATAGGTAGACACAGTTCTGTTGGCTCTTCTACAGGGTGGCTGCTTGGGGACGTGGAGGAAAATCCTCAGCCTGGTCCAGGTGGTGTTGTAGGGTGTCCCAGACTTACTTTCCCATAAGTCTCAGCGATGAAGTTATCCACTTTTTCCCGACCCAGTGAAACGAATCAGTTCTTAACCTCTCTGGTCATCAACTTCTTTATAAAACTGAGGGTGATAATATTTGCTCGGTTGCCCCATGACATTTTGGTAGTCAACTGAGATAATAAATTGCAAGCACTTCTCAAATGGCTAAGTGATACAGAGATGTAAAGATTTATTAGTCTGCTACAGGGATGACAAAAGGAACTTGGGAACTTTCCAGCCCAAATCAAAAGGTTGTAGGCGGTATTAAAAGTCTGTAGGCAGATCATCTAGGAGCACTGTCCCATTGCAATCGGCCTCAGTGGTCAGTCCGCTTTGAATTCAAATCTTTGCTTTACCCACAGTACGGTGCAATGGTTTTTTAAGCCTCCCTTTCCTCATCTGTAAAAATAAGTACAAAACCTACCCCGCAAAGTGACTGTGTACGCCGAATGAGATTGTATATCGGAAAGTACTTATATAGAAAGGTTTCTATTAGATACTCATGAAGTGTTGATTTGATTCGTTGAGTCATACACTGATGGTGATATTCTGAAACCATATGCAATGTACATAGGGACATCCAAGATACTGTGAACCACTTTGTTGGACCAGTCCAGTTCCTTCTAATAAATCTGAAGAAGGCAGAATTCAAGTCCTGTTGTACAAGCAGGAGACTGCCTAAAAGGTCCCTCCTTAATGAATATTGCACCTGCAATAGTGTTATTCCTTCTGCATAAAGCATTGCTTCTCCAAATGTCCTCTTTTACAATGCAAATAGCTGCATAGGGGACACATGAATTGGTTATCAGCCATTAGCTCTTCAGCATCAGTTGGTTGAGCTTGAGTTAGAGGCATTTCCTGGGGGCAGGGTTAGGCTCTAAGGTCAATGAGTAAGGGGAAAGTTCAGTGTGGTCAAAATCACCATCAACTTGTCCATAATCCCACTACATATGATTTTGTGCATATGTAATTAGACCACACAGTTCTACCTCAGAGGTGGAATAGATGGTTATTTTCACGTGAAGACCAGACAAGATATTTGACTTGTGCTTAGGATTCCAGTTATATGAAAAATATTCAGTTTTGTTCTTATAGTTGAATTTCCTCAATTTAAATGTGTTTTGATGTTACTCGCTGTCCTTTCCTAAGTGGAGCTAGCTGAATGCAGGGTCCTTGTAGAATGGGGCACCAAACAGGCTTGTTTGAAATGGAAACAAGACGGAGGCATAGGTCTGCATCCTGGACCATTATCTAGAGTGGGAGGTCTGGGTATATCACCAGTGATGAGACGCTCTGGGAAACCAGATGGCAGCAAAAGACAGTTGGGGAAGAGGAGGGTGAACAAAAGGCAAGATTTCTTTTAGAAGTATGTGTCCAGTGAATACGTCGGTGCTCGACCAATCATCGTTCAATAAATTGAATTAATTACGATTCATTGCAGAAAGTCTGTCTAATTTATGTCCCCATCAGCGAACGTGAGAATTTCTGCTTTGCAGCAACCTTACACACATTACGTATTTTACGAATTTTTGTGCCGGTCTGATAGAAAAACATGTTTCATTTTTTATTTTAATGTACATTTAAAAACACTAGAGTCAGTCTCTTCCTTTCACAGAGCAGAAGGATAGGGTCACTTAGCTGATTGCTTGATCCTTGGTCTGACTTCAGCCACCTCAATCCATGCTACTTTGCTGTCCGTGACTTTCTGTGACAGTCACTTGCCCTCAGTGGCGTTCATTTGTTCTGGAGTGCCCCTTCAAAGGACTGTTCACTTGGACCTGGTCTGGTCTGGTGCTGAGCCGGCTTCCGTTCCTGACCTGTCCTGTATGGGAGGTTGCTGACCTCTCCCTTACATAAGACCTCTGCTGGGGACACGTGGGGCCCACATACCATTGTGTACCTCAGGACCTTCTTGCACTCTCCTTTCCTGCTGTGTGCCTGTTCAACTTCCACCCATCCTACTACTGCTACTTCAAGCCTCACTTCCTTCTGGGAACGATTTCTTTCTCCACTGAATACATCACACAACTGACTGAACCATTTAACAAGACTCAAGTAAACGGCACAGACAATAATTGGCATCTTTTGTAATAATGGAGTTTGCATGTGGTCGATGAGTAATAAGAACAATGGTCGCGGGCACCTGAGTGGCTCAGTCATTAAGCATCTATCTGACTTCGGCTCAGGTCATGATTTCACAGTTGGTGAGTTCGAGTCCCACACCGTGTGAGCTCGAGCCCTGCTTTGAGTGAACGTGAGCCCCGATTTGGGTAAAATCACGAGCCTTGGGTGAGTCCCGCCTCTCTCTCTCTCTCTCTCTCTCTCTCTCCCTCCCTCCCTCCCTCCCTCCCTCCCTCCATCTCTCTACACTCCTCACTCACTTGTGCCCCCCCCACCCCTCTCTAAAAAAAACAAAAAAGAACAATGGTCTCTGGAGTCCATGGGAATTTATCACATGGGCATCATGTCTGAGATGGAAAAGAAGAATCACTAACTTAGGGTTCAATTCAATAAGCAGCACCTTTGTGGTATAATACCTCTGATTTCCAGTTTTCCCAGTCAGGGACTCACCATCTATTCAACTGCAAACAGGTTAATCTCCAGGTCTTGGTTTTCTCATCTGTGAGACCAAGATGCGGTGTGGTAACCTTGGAGAGCAGGGCTGCTGGATTATATAGCCTGCGGGCCAGCCAAGTGGCTAAATTAAAGGACTGATTTAAAGGAAGTTAAAGAGAAGATAAAAATGACACCAACCCAGAGATCCCATTACTCAACTCAAGTTGCTGTGTTCTGAGGAATTAGAAGCCATGATCTATGATTTGAGTATAACTCAGGGAACAATTTTGGTCTAACAGCTTCAAATATATTTACAACAGCCTATCCCCCATTTCAACCCTGTTTTTTACTCTATAAACTTCCTTCTCTATGTCTAAAGAAATTCTGCCTAAATTCCTTGAGGGTCTGACCCTTTCTGAGCCTTAGTTTATGTTCTTTTGTTCTTGTACTTGACATTACCTCAAATAGTCTTGTAAAATCTTGCTTCTGTTCCCTTCAGAATTTTATATCCCTCAATGAGGCACTTTCCCCTCATTCCTTCAGAAAAATAGTTGCATTGCTTTCATAAGTTTTTTCTTTCATTAATCCAGATAAAAATTTCAAGCTCCTTAAATGATACATACTGTCTTTTCTGGCACTATTTACCGTGTAGAGAATAACCTAGAACAAGGTTATCTAAGCAAAGTTAACATTTAGCCAATCTGTACTCAACCTGGTCATCACTGTTGAGATGCCTTTAAGAAGACGGCCCAGAAGGAAGCTGGTAATCTGGTCCTGGGGAGACAGAGCTGTTTGAAATACTGTTCAGCCCAGTATTATTGTTCCCTGGTGTGGTTCATGGGTGGAGCCACCGTGACTCAATGGCCTTTTTTTCATTTGTTTATTCATTTCATAGATGTTGACCATCTCAGATGAAAATGGCTATCGTTTGTTTTCAGGAGAAGGTGGACTGCTCAAAACTTTGGCAAGAGCAGTTATTCACTTAAGAGATATTTTTTGAGGGTCTGTGCTTTGCCCAGAGCAGGGGATAAAAAGAAATACCAAGACAGTGTTCTTGCCCTATAGAAGTTCATTGTCTGGTGGGGGAGATGGACAAACCAGCAGTTAATTATGATCCAGTGTGACAAATGCTCTGCTACAGGTCAGAACTGAGAGAGGCACTGTGTCTTTTTTGGGGCATAAGAGTGGGAGTTCGAAAGGAAGACTTGGAAAAACTGATGCTTCAAGCAGGGGAGGCCACAGGGTGTATGTGGAGGGGAGATGGGATGTGACACAGGAAGGGAGATAATATGTGAATGTATTAGTTTCCTATTGCTGTGGTCACAAATTGTCACAGGTTAGGTGGCTTAAAACAACACGACTCTGGAGGTCTGAAGTTTGTGATGGGTCTCCTTGGGCTAAAATCAAATTGTTGGCAAGGCGTGTTCCTTCTGGAATTCATTTCCAATTCCTAGAAGCTCCCTGCATTCCTTGGCTCATGGCCCTTTCCTCCATTTTCAATGCTGGCAGTTGCCCCTCCCCCTACCTTGCACCTTGCTTCTATCATTCCCTTTCTGACTCTGACTTTCTTGCCTCCCTCTCTTACTTAGGAGGACCCTTGTGATTACATCGGGCCCTCCTGGATGAGCCAGGATAATTTCTCCACCTCCAAACATTTAATTTAATCACAACGGCAACATCTCTTTTGCATGTAAGGGTCATATTTACAGGTACCAAGGACTAAGAAAGACACCTTTGGGCCTCTTTGGGGGGCCACTCTTCTGTCTACCACAATGAGCAAAGGGCACTTTGGAGGGACGGAGAAGGAACTCCAGTCTGAAGTTATTTGAATGTAGTTTGAGTGGTCAGTGCATAGTTCGAAAGATAGCAGTAGAACAATTCCAGTATAAACCGCTTACCTTCTTACATGTAATCTGAGTCTCTTGTTACATCTGTGAGGCTTCATTAATGGCCCCGTTCACGTGAAGAAATGAGCCACCATTTGACAGTTCTTCTTAGTAAAGGAAAATACCGATTAGGATAGTGTTATTTCTTATAATGAAGCTATATGAAATCGTACCTTAAGAAATAGTGTGGATTGGGGCATGTGGGTGGCTCAGTCGGTTGAGCGTCCCACTCTTTATTTCGGCTCAGGTCATGATCCCTCAGGTCATGATCCGGCTCGTGGGATGGAGCCCTGAGTCAGGCTATGTGCAGGTGGTGGGGAGCCTGCTTGGGATTCTCTCTCTTTTCTTTCTCTGCCCTTCCACGACTCGTGTACGCGTGCACGCTCTCTCTCTCTCTCTCTCTCGCTCACTCGCTCTCGCTCTCTCTCAAAATAAATAAACATAAAAAAATAGAGTGGGTTCAGAGACCATTAATAAGTTGTGAACCGTCTTGACAGGAAAGACTGTTGCTCGACTCTGTTCACCCTGCTTAGGAACTAGCCTGTCTCAGTTCACTTCCCTTCCTACTCTTTTCTTCAAATTTGCAGTTCAGAGCGATAACCTGCAGGTGTGCCTCTTTCTCACCTTACCTTGTCCCTGAGCCCAGTCTTGGGTCCCACTGATCTCTCTGCAGTGGTGGAGGCTAGGGGACAGAGGAAGGGGACTGCTTGCTCCAATGGAGTGGGACACGGTTAAAGAACATCCCAGATCTGCTGTGCCGTCTCTTCTTGGTGGCTGACTAGGAAGGTTCAGCTGCTACAGTGGATGGAAGGGTGTAACTTTCAAAGCTTCCTTATACCCTTGTCTTAGGAGCGTCTTCACATTTATTACAAAACGTTGACACATGTATCACGTTTGCAGACTGATTAAAGAAACTCCAGACCCGAGGAAATTTCAGGCATCGCGCATTCTTGAAACTGTCTTTCAAGATAGGCTAAACAATGCTTCACCAGTCAAATGTGCTTCCCGGGATCCCACCTTTGTTTTCCCACCAGCCCTGCCCACACTGAACCGATTCCCCTGGGAGATGGTTGTGTTTGATGCTGGGGAGTTTTAGCATTCTGTGGAACTATGGGGCCAGTGCTTCCCTCTGAAAATTTGCGCTTTGCCCGTGCGCTTTTACCAGTGTTCTTTCTTTCTTGGACTCGGACATCGTGAACCTGGGGCTGAGTCTGGCCTCTACCGCATGCAAACAGAAGCAAGTCACATGACTGCCAGTTGCTGGGTGCCATCAGTATGTGTGATACTTTATTTTTTTTTTAATTTTTTTTTAACGTTTATTTATTTTTGAGACAGACAGAGCATGAACGGGGGAGGGGCAGAGAGAGAGGGAGACACAGAATCGGAAGCAGGCTCCAGGCTCTGAGCCGTCAGCCCAGAGCCCGACGCAGGGCTCGAAATCACGGACCGCGAGATCATGACCTGAGCCGAAGTCGGCTGCGTAACCGACTGAGCCACCCAGGCATTCCAATATGTGTGATACTTTAGGCAGTCCTCACGACAACCCTGCTCTGTTGGAGGTAGACAGAAAGCCAGAGAAACATTAGTCCTTATGGGTCATGGGCAGTGGAGCTAGGATTCAAAGGCTGGTGCGTCTGGCTCTGAATCCAGGGGCTTCTAATAGTTTTCTTCAGGGTCAGAGTTTCTTCAGGAATAGGTGAGTGAGGGCTGCTGGGTGGTTATGGGACCCCAGTCCCTCCTTTGGGAAAAGTTCTACTGTTATCTGTTTGATAATTAAGAATTTTTAGGAAAAAAGTGTGAAGCTAAAAAGCCATAGAAAACCACCACATTTTTGCTCCATTATGCCTTTCTAAGTTACGTAATCTGGAGACTGTCTCCTGTAAACTCAGCGTAATAATAGTACAGTCCTATGGAATTGTAGAAAAGATGAAATGAAACAAAATAAATGAACCATCTGATATAGGATAGGACCTCTCATACTAGTTAGTTCTCCTCTTCCTTGTCATACAGAGGCTTTTCATTTAATGTATGGCTCAACTGTGCCCAGGGCACCACTGAACCATTTATTTGGGGTATTTTCACATTGTTTACAATCGTAGCTTTTTAATTCAACAAATGCAACAGATGTTTGTTTAGAAGCAACTGTGTGCCTAGAAATGTGTTGGGTCTGTGGCCAGGGACAGCCTGGTGGATAGGTGGGGTGGGCATCCATCCAATATGGTAGCCATGAGAGCCGCCCCATCCCACTCTGAAGAAAAATTGATGTCTGGAAAGCCTCCACTGGGAATTCTTGTCTTTGGCTCTCTTCTCAAAATCTCTCACTAAAATGTAAAGCCCTCAAGAGAGGAAACTTCTCAGTTTTTGTGAGTTTGTAGGGTGTGAATTGGATGGTAGATTTGGAGGAAGACCTGAGATGAAGGAGAGGGGTCAGCGGGAGGTAGGGACAGCTCCAATGTCAAAATGCATTTCCTCCTGACTCAGCCACAGTGGGCCTGTGCCATTGTCAAGGGAACATGATGACACTCATGTTATGTTCCCTGGGTCTTGGGTCTACAGTGCTGGCCTGGGGCTGCCTACTGGAGTCTGTCCACGGATCACTGATGCAGGGGGTTTTGTTTGGAAAAGAGGGTAACTCAGGCCAACGAACTGTGAGGAGACCAGCTGGTTCAACAACCAGACCCAGGCTGGGGCAACAGATTAAGAAGCAGCGAGCCAGGTACCCAGAGCGACACATTATAACTCTCACAGACATTGAGCTTGGGAGGTAAGGGCAAATACCAATTTCCAGCAGCAACCCCCAAACTCGGGGAAAGATGGACTTAGTCGAAAAAGACCTTGAGAGTTTTTCTGAATTTGGTAACAGTAAGGAGTGACGCTAGCTCTGGGACTGACAAAAATAAGTTGTTGCAGAAGCCAAAAAGGCCAGATAAGAAAATGAAGGGAAGAGATCATTCAGGACAAGATATCTCTAGAATGCTGTCCTGGAAAATGTGAGGGTCTGGCCTATGCAAAGAGACTGCCTGGTCAAGCAAAGATACTAAGCAACCTTCGTAAGAGGAGAATAATGGAACGATCAATCACAATAACAAATGTTAATATGTGACAGGCACTCATCTAAACACGTTGCATGAGCTCACTCAATCCTAGTAACATTCTTATGAAGCAGGTACTATTTATTATCCCCATTTGGGTAAGGAAGCTGAGGCACAGTCAGGCTAAGCTGCTTGCCTAAGGTCAGTGGTGAGGCCAGAGTGCCAACTGAGAGCCTGACCCTGGAGCCCGTGCTCTCAAGTACTTGCTTCCTCTCTACAAAGTGCACCAGGTGCTTACGAAAAGTCCTATGGGAGACTAAGACTGGGGCAGTGGTTTTTGTCAGAGGCCAGATGTCCCGGATTAGTGAGCAAGTAAGGGTGCCTGTTCTTGTACATTTGTTTGTTTGTTTGTGTTCCCCTGATGAGTGGGAACATGTAGTATTTGTTCCTTTTCCAGAGAAATCAATGACCCCAAATAGGTTAAGAATCCCAAGGCTGGGCTTCTAGGCTGCCTGTTGAGGCACAGGGTTGAGGCTGATCTGTGTTCTCAGGATGGACTGACTGGTGCTTCATGCTGGATCTCCCCGGAAGTGTGTTTCTAGGGGCTCACTCTCTGTCCTTGTGGGAATTTGGCTGGGAGAGATCATCCCCTGGTAAGCATTTCATTCTCCAGGCTTGGCTCAATGTGTATTTACTAGAAGATGAAGCCTGTTAAGGCAGAAAAATGGTCCCTGCACTGGAACATTTTTCTCTAAGTGTCATTACCCATGACTTCTACTGAGGGAAAAGAGAGGCAAAATCCTTATATTCTGGGCAAATGCGTTTGCGATTTTCTGGTGACATTGATTATAGCTTATCTAACTTCATAACAGATCTGTCTTATCCATAAGATACAATGTAGCTTGAAAATCCGAAGAGATGCTGGGGGTTGGGGAAGGGGGCATCATTCTTACTTCCAGGGAAGATTTTGTATTATGGTAAGTCACTTTCCCTAGACAACTTAGACTAAGCAGAGGTTCTTTCTGTGAGGATCAATATTGTCACTGGTCCTGAGCAGCAAAGGAATGTGTTTTTTTTTTTCCCCCCTACCATCTACACCTAACAATGAAGAACAATGAAACAGGAACAACTGAACTATTAGTCACCTGACTGGTGTCTGGAAAACTACCATTTTGCCTTCGTTTCCCAGTGAATCTCACTTAGGTTAAGGGTCCATGGCCAATGTTTGTTTTAGACTTATATATTTTCCATTTTACTTGCTGATAATTTCGTTTTGTGTCTGGGATCAGCTCCCTTCTGCCTGAATTATATTCTTGCAAATGCCTTTGGACAGAGTCTGTTGAATGAACGTCTTCATTTTGCTTTGTTCTAAAAAAAATTTTTTTTCATGAGTATGGAATTTATAATTTTTCTCTTCAGCTCCTGAAGGTTTTCTACTATTTTCTGGCTTCCATTGCTGTTACTGCAAGTTTAGCTGTCAAACGAACTGTCGCTTGCTTGAAGGTAACCTGCCTTTTCCCTTTGTCCTACTTTCAGATCTTCCTTTTGTCTTTGATCTATCGTTTGACCGTAGTGTGTCCAAGGGAGGATTTATTTTTACTTAACTTACTTGGGATTCACTGAGTTTTAATTTCTGGACTCCTGGAGATGGAAGTCTCTTGAACCTTACTTTTCACTACTACAAAATGGTAATGATGATCATCTCTGGTTCGGTGGGTTTGCTGAAAGGATTACATGAAGCAATGCACGCACATTTCCTATGAGGAAGGATTTCTCCAGTTGTGTTTCACTGAATTAGGTATCTTCTCTGCTCAGGCTTCCTCAAAAGGTTCTGTGACCCAAGCTATTTGGGAAGTGCTGATTACTGCAGACTCTCTTGAAGAGCTGCAAAGCTCATCGGCATCACGAAAGCCCTGAGAAGTCCTGCAGTATTCTCCACACTCAGGTGTCCTCAGAACAGCCTCTGTCGTAAATATCTCTTCATAGCTCATATTTCACGGGACATAGTCGGGAGGAATGCTGTATGAAATATTGAGTGTATAAAGTATTGAATGAAATGTTTCATTTGATGAGAAAGGAGTATTTCCCCGCCACAGTCCAGGGTCTTACACTAAGCCAAAACCAGGAAGAGGATAGATCACAAGAAGATGGCGGCTCGTAAAGGCCTTGTCCCAGGCCCCCAGAATCTAAACCTGCTGTTACGAGGGCATCCCTACCTCCCTTGGTGTGAAGTCGCGAGGACGGAAGTGCACACTGAGTGTATGGAATCTGGGTCACATACACAGTTGTGCGTCTGGGTGAAGGACACGGAGCTTCTTTCTTCCTCAGAGAAGCCCTGATTGGTCTCAAGGGCCCGTTTTCGAGAAGTTCATAGTGTAAGAAGATCACAGTTTGTCTATTCGGGAGGAATAGCCTTGATGTTAATGTGTGTTTGAATTTGGAGGCCTCCACTCAGCAGAGAGCTGATTTCTCCTGAGAGGGGCTGGGGGGGAGCAGGGTATCAGCAACACATTCAGATTTACCTTGAGGTTGAGACCCCAAATGGTCATCTTTCAAAAAGGAACATTTCTAATGTCCCCATGCAGCCTACGTTTGTTGTCCATTTGTTGAGAGAAAGGAGAGGCAAAGCGCAGAAAGTTAGTCTTAAGCGTCTGCGGGAATAAGGCTGCAGAACAATTTCCCTCCCAGAGAAAGAGGAAAGTGTGTAACTACATATTTGTGAAGTTGGCTTAGGGTTTTTCATTTCTTTCCCCAAGAGGTTTCAGGAGCGTGATCTCTATTTCCTTGATCGGTGCCATGAAGAATAGTTCTAAATCTGTTTCCTGTGTAGTCTAGGAGCAAATATCTTCTTGAATCAGGCCTGATCTTACTGAAAACTGAGACTAATGCTCCTTCGTGCTTCCCTTGACCCCCAGGAAGCCATCGCCGGGTTCAGGTCTGTTCACAACCATCCTGGGGAACTGACAAAAAGCGCGTGCTGGGGGTATGCTCTGCTCCAGCGGGTAGAGCTGGGTCTCTCATTTGGTAGTTGGCTGCTACCTGCCTCAGTGGGACCCACGCTCCGGTTGAAAGTGCAGGTTTCTAGGCCCCATGCCAGACCTCCCAGAGTATCAGCATTGTTCACTTCCTCATGAGATTAGTGTGAGGTTAAAGTCTGAGTTTGCCGTGGGAGCAGTCTTGGGTGGCATCGCCAGAAGGGGTTGTCTTTGCCTGATTTTTCACATCAGAAAACACGATTCCTCTCCACACAAGCTGGGAGGGCCTCTAAGTGTCCATTCACTCTTAAGTTCTCAGATGTAGGGTCTGCTGAAAATTCTCCCTTCTATGACCTTTGGAGCCTGGCTGGCCGGTTTGTTCGAGGTAACTGGGTTGATACGGGCTGGGAGCAAACAAACGTAATTATTAGGAATCTTCACGTTGCTAGAGTGTCCCAGTAGTTTCCAGAGCACTTGCAAAACTAAAGCCACAAAGGCTTTGTTCGCTGGATCCTCTCTATGAATCCGTAAGAGCGTTAAGATAAGCAGAATAATGGGGCGCCTGGGTGGCTCAGTCGGTTGGGCGTCCGACTTCGGCTCAGGTCATGATCTCCCAGTCCGTGAGTTCGAGCCCCGCGTCGGGTTCTGTGCTGACAGCTCAGAGCCTGGAGCCTGCTTCAGATTCTGTGTCTCCCTCTCTCTCTGACCCTCCCCCATCCATGCTCTCTCCCTCTGTCTCAAAAAAAAAAAAAAAAAAAAAAAGATAAGCAGAATAAGTATTAGTAGTCCCGTTTTACAAAAGTGGAAACTGAGACTCAACTATATTAAGTGATTTGTTCAATGTAGACAGTGGTGGAGTCAGATTCAGCCCAAGTTTTCCTGCCTGCCCACTTTTCACTCTTCCTCTCCAGCCCCCCACTGAAAACTCCTTGCTCCCTTTTGCTCTCCATTAAGGTTTCCACTGCTGTTTCCATGAATCAGGGTCAAGCAAGTGGCCTCTGTGTGCGGGCCATTGTGGATGTAGTTCCCTTTTTGATCCTAAAACACTAATAATTTACCACCTTACTAGCCCGAATGCTGGCCAGCCCTTCCCGACTGTGTGCACTGACATGTCTGTGTCTCTACAGAAGGAGAAATGTGGGGGCAACTCAGAGGAACGTTTGCCTAATCGGGCTGTTTTGTGATCATTTCCTTCACTTTCCTGAAGTTTCTTTTTTTTAATATTTATTTATTTGGGGGGAGAGTGCAAGCAGGGGAGGGCCAGAAAGAGGGGGACGGAAGGTCTGAAGCAGGCTCTGTGCTGACAGTCTGAGAGCAGTGAGCCCGATTTGGGGCTCAAACTCGTGAACTGCAAGATCATGGCCGGAGCTGAAGTTGGACGCTCGACCGACTGAACCACCCAGGTGCCCCCACTGTACTGACATTTCTAACTCTTGATTTTGCAAAGATAAAAATAATGTACACCAATAATCATGCCATCTGGAGGTGGGATGCCCCTGTTCTTTTTTCTCCCACCCCTCCCCGCTTCCCCCACCATCCAGGACACATGTACCTACCGACAAAAATGGCACTGTGTTCTATGCAGTTTGGCGGAATGACAGGGGAGGATATTTGCACAATTTGAACCGGCAAACATTTTTAACGGAAATAGTGACAAAGTTGCTGTTCTGATCACCCAGCACAAAGAGAATAGTTTTCTGATTCCACAATTAATTTGATCCATGCAGATAGTTTATTCTCCCGAATCCGTCCAGCGCTAAATCTGAAATGATTGTCTAACCTACAGAGTTCTCCAAGTAACTACTTAACAAGCTTTTTGCCTTCTGGAGACCGTAGGCACAGTCGGGGGGGGGGGGAAGAATTTTTCCCTTCTATTAGTCTTTTCACTTTTAAAAGTCTTTGCAATGCTTTATCATCCATCCATATTTACTCAGCACCTACAGGGGCTTTGGGTGCGGAGACTGGATAGATTCGTGGAGCAGAGAGGTAGTAGATTTGTTCTGCTTTCAAAGGGTTTCACAGCATCATTCTGCTTTTTGTGTATTTCTTCTTCAAAGCGATGGTTTTTTCCTTCCCCAACACTGGTTAAGAAGGCATTTCTTACTTTCTCTCTAAGCCTCTCATCAGAAGGTCCTCAAGGTGAACGAGGATGTATTCCCTTCTGACTGCAACTAAATGTGAGTGGCCTGGCCTGTCAGCTGCCTGCTGAAGTGATTTGGCTGCCGTGTGCCCGCACCCAGAGCTCCGGATGCCAGCTAGGCGACGGTGGAGTCTGAAAACAAGCCAGCAGCCACATTCCATTTTCTATGCTGTGGCCTCATCACCCCCTGAGCACTTGAGGGGGAGCATGGCAGGCATGTGGGGCCATGTTCTGTACCTTTGGGCCTCGAGGCGGACTTCTCTCTTTGTCATACCAAGTCTCTTGTGCAAGTCGTGGTGCATAGAAAACCATTATTGGGATACTGGGGTGGGTTTGGTAGGGTCCTGACCAGAGACAATGCTGTGTTTGTCCTAATGCAGGAGAGAGAAGAAGCCGGCCTTTTCTTTGGTTACCTTAATGGATATATTCCCTGAAAGCTTCCGAGGCTAATTGTGGTGAAAATGTGCCAGGTAGACCCCTTTCATGCCAACCATAATTAATAGCGTTATAGTCTTCAAGGCCATAATGCTCATCAGTTATTAATTAGCAATTCATTTTGTTGAATAAATAATATTTATGATTGATGATAGAACTTGTAATTGGGCACTAGAAGTGGCCCTCCTGGGACTGGCTTACCAGCAAATATTAACCACGACACAGTAATGAAAAACACAGAGGATCATCCAGGAAAATCCACATTAAACAATTGTGACACAGCCAAGGTGCTCCTTCTCAACGGGAGAAAAGCTCATCTCGAGTGTGGGATGTGTAACCTGGGCCTGAGTGTGTTAATTGTTTCTGGCCACACGGCATTAGGGTTTTCCATTTCCTCTTAAGCTTGTAATCAGCCACCCTATTTTTTTTTTTTTTTCAAAAAGCAAATTGTTCTTTGCCAGACAATTCTATTGACGTTGAATTACTCTTGTGGTGGGGCCTTTCGAGGTATTGTCATGACACGTGCACACAGACTCGAGAAATAAAAAGTGCTTTTCCGAAAAGGTCATGATTGAAATTTTTATTTTAAATGATTCCTTAGATTGAATTCACTTTAGATTAACAGATTTTCCTGCCCAATTGATTTTCTGGCATCCATTCAGTGATCCAGCAGAGATAAAATGGGGGTTCATTTAGTCCATGGCTCTGAGGAAACTGAGAGCCTGGCAAATAGAACCAACAGCAAAGCATCTTTCTCGCCCACACTGTTGGGGCAGGACAACCGAAGCCGGTCAGCTGCTGACCAGATGCTGTCTTCAATTAATATTCCAACCCTCAAAGACATTTATCGCTCACTCTCAAAAGCAGAGCAGCTGAATAATAAAGGGAAACACTAAAGCCATTTTTTTTTTGAGAGCATTTATAATGGCTAAATTGCTCGAAATAAATTAGCACAATAAATAAACATAGTTTGTACAGTATCTGTAAAACAAATTCCTGGTCTTGGGAAAATAGACAAAGTGAGAGCTTGCATTTAACAAGCACATGCAATATGCTTCATTAGGACGGGACTTTTTTTTTTTTTTCTTTTTTCAATTTAAAAAGGGTTAATAAACTCCAAGATATCATTGCCAGTTAAACAGGTCCTGCACCACTTTAAGGGAAGTGAGAGGCTGCAAAGGAGACAGTTAAAAAGAAACCGAGAGCTGTGTTGTAATGCTAACAGGCAATTAACAAACTCATGGGTGTTAATTATCTTCATACTGTATCATGTTCAATTAGCTTAGTCTCTGCAACAAAGGCAACGATGAACAATTGCTTTGATAGGCGTACAGTACTTCATTTGTAGTTAATCGGTTTAAGCCCTGCGGTTGCTAGGTTACCTTGGTCTCCAGAGGTAAAAATCTGTACAGATGCACTATGTTTAAATGACTACAGAGAACTGTTTAAACTCAAACCATGTATAACTCTTTATTGATTTTTCACAGAAGATCTCAGCTCTGATGATAAGGTTTTGATATATTTTCCTGCTACAGCCAGTTCCTTGGAGTATTGCAGAAAAAAATCTGTCAATATGCTTCTATTATGATCTCTTGATCTGTGCCTATAAAAACCTTTAGCCACAGCCCTTATTATAAATAATGGAAGAAGCAATATCTGATTTTTTTTTTCACACTGTACTACATGAAGATTTTTTTCTTCATTGCCTTTGGATCCAAATTACAGGACTTCTTTCTGTACCTGTGCTCTAAAATAATAAAGAAGAATTTCTAGCTCTAATTAATTTGATTGACTCTCAGCAGGACGGGATCAGCTGTAGCATCATGAACTTTAACAATAACTACCAACTGATGGGCAGTTCACATCAATAAGACCATCACTAGCCTCTCTCTCACCTGTCACCAGGCGGGGAGTGAGCAATAACCAGCCCCCCACAGATGCTCCCTGCTTAGCGCTTTCTGCCCTATTAGCAATTTATAATGGTGATCAAGAAACAGTCAGCGGCAAATCAAGACAACTGTCTGGCTGCCTGTTTAATTGGCCTTGTTTGCTTTTTGATAAATGGCTCGTGACTACTCTAGGCCCCTGTATTTTGACTTTTAATAGGCCACAGTGATTAGACTACCAACAGATACTGGGTCAAAACCGAGGAAAGGTGCAAAAAATGTTAATTAATATCAATAATAGGCAATTATTAGTTAGACAGAAGGACCTACTAGCTGCGTGCTCTAATGCTCAGAGCTAACTGGAAGAGAAGCACTGCCAAATTAGCATAACTGTATGCAGACTGCATGGTGGATCCTAGCAAACATCTGTTATGTTAGTAATTCAAATAGAATTCCTGCCTTTGGAGTGATATTCGCAGAGTCAGCAATCCCTCTTGGCCATTTCAAGGCACTAACAATACCCTAGTGACCGGTGTCCTTCCAAATGGGCTGCGTTTCAGGCTAAGAATTAAATTGCACCTTTTCTTTGGAGTTGTGCTACTGAGAGCTTAAGGGGGTCACCGTCCTCGGGCCAGCAGAAGGTGGAGGAGAAGGTGTTTGCATGGAAGCCATACTGACTGGGAGGATGTGGAATGTGGGCCCAGCAGACTCAGAGAGGGATACAAGCTTTCTACGTTTGCTGGTTCATAATTAGCACCGAAAATATGGCTATGTCCTACACATCACATGCGATGCTATATATAATTCTCACAGCATGATTCTTTGTTATTCATTCCTCGAAGTGTCTATGTTTGGGAGCACAATGATAAAAGGCTGACGGTTTGGCAGCATAAAAAGCAGTAAGATGGAGTAGCAGTGAAGACAATGAAATATTAGGAAGTATAAAGACTAGTCCCTACACTTGTTATTGACATTAAGGTCACCTTGGGCAGACTCCAAATGGCAGTCAAAGAATGTTAGCATTGGAGACGATTTAGGGATTCTTAAGTCCGGATTGAGAAACTGAGATGCAGAGAGGTCAAGAGACTTGGTTAAGCCCCCCAACTGGTTCAGGGCACGGCTGGAGGGAGACACAGGTTTCCCAGTGTTCCTGCCCAGTGCCCTTCACCTGACCTTGCTGCTTCCCTAAGAAGCTATGGGTTTCTATCTGTAATTAGTGTCTGGCAGGTTTTTCCAAAAGGTGTGTTTGAAATGTAAACATGGAATATGTACAAAACGTACCTCCGCCATGTAAATTTGTGATATTTGGGAGTACTTTATTTTAAAAAATTTTTAAAAACTTGGTTATAAAATTCTAAGATCTACAACAACCTCTTGAGTTGCTTCACGTTTTAATGTCAGGCACAGAATTTTTTTTTCTTTTTTTGAGAAGGGTGGATTATAATTATGTTATTCCTTGTTTTATTTTGAGCTTGTTTTCTTATACATCTTGCTTGAACCAAACAGGGCAAAGATCCGTGTGTGGTGCCCTTTTCCTTCCCCACCAGAGGACTGACATTTAAGACCCATTTGACTAAGCAGTGTCGAGATCTTTAAAAAAAAAAAATAAATAAATAAAGGTGTGTGTGTGTGTGTGTGTGTGTGTGTGTGTGTGTGTGTGTGTGTGTAGGGGGATAGGATCTGCTTTTTCAAAGATTGAAATTGAATTGTAGATTATAACTAACTGTAGTTTTCTCCTTCTCTCTACTCTCCGACCCCCCCCTCCCCATTCCCCCATCCCCTGCCCCAATACTAAGAAAATCTCTGTAGGCTGCATCTTTCCCCCCGAGTAGAATGGAACCATTAATCCTTTTTAGTACCATAGTGTCAAAGAAAATGGGGTTACTTTTTCATCTCTATTCCTGCAAAAATACTTTGGAAATCATCTGGCTTTGCGTCTATGAGGAAACTATTATGTAAGCTTAAAAACAACATTTTCAAATCATTCATTTCTGGGAATAAAATCTTTTAAAATGATGGAAACATGATGCTTCAGTTTTCCATTTTTTACCCTTTTGCTTAACAAAAATATTTGTTGAGTCCTGGGCTAGGATGTAAAAGAATCATAAAGATAATGACCAGAATAGTACATTTATGGAGTATTCGGCTACTGTCATGTGGATCTCTTTCTTAAACACTTCATAGGTGTCAGCCACTTAGCTGTCATTGCAACCTGATGAAGTAGCTACTAGATTCCCATTTTATGAATGGAGAAACTGAGGCTTAGTTTCTATGTACCTTACGTTTAAATGCTTAATACTTGGAACATAAATTCTTTTCTTGAGGATTTTAAGAATTTCCTTAATTACTCTGTATTAAAAATATACTAGATAGGGGCGCCTGGGTGGCTCAGTCGGTGAAGTGTCCGACTTCAGCTCAGGTCATGATCTCGCGGTCCATGAGTTCGAGCCCCGCGTCGGGCTCTGGGCTGACCGCTCAGAGCCTGGAGCCTGTTTCAGATTCTGTGTCTCCCTTTCTCTCTGACCCTCCCCCGTTCATGCTCTGTCTCTCTCTGTCTCAAAAATAAATAAACATTAAAAAAAATTAAAAAAATATATACTCGATAATGTTTTTTTAAAAAGTTTGAGAAGCAACAACGATGATTCACTTCCCAGTTTTTTTTTTCCAGACGTTACCTTTTTCAGATAGAGCATATATGACACATGTACGTAATTCTGAACATTTAAAATTTCGACAGTCTAGAGTGAGAGAAAGTTGTATTTATTTTCCGTTAATTATTAGGGTGTTGGCTATTTTATTCCCGTAAACTCACTGCATTGTGATGTATTTGCTTTTTAATGGTCCCATCAAATCTAAGATGTGCCTGGTAACAAGATGTACCATTATTTTATTCATCACAAAGGAAAAAATGCTGCCGATTAAACCATGACCCAATACTTCCTCATATTTCCTTCTGGGCCATCAAGGGCATTGGTGACACAGCATTTCTTTAAAAGTGATCCACTGTTACCTCTGGGGTTTTCTTGCATGTCAACAATATCCATGCTGCAAGTTTTTATATTGGTGCTTTTAAGGCTCTCACACGAGCGGAGCATGACAATTCTGAAAAAACCGTAGCCTGGCTGATGGCAATAGTGGAACGCATCTGGATTTGAGAGATGTGCAAATGCGCAAAAAGAAAGATACATCTTAGAGTCCACGGGATGTGCTAGTCAGTTACCTGTCAGAATCCAAATACCTGTGGAGCTATAGAATTTCCAGATAAGTAACTCCAATAATTACTTCCAGCCTATCAAGATAACCTGTGGTTGCAAATGTTTTTCTGATAGCAGTGTTCAACTGTTGGTGGTGTTTTGACGAAACAGCGAGGACGAAAAATCCCGAAAATTCTCTCCACGGCTCATAGCTGGCTGTGAGCCTAGCAAGTCGTCTTTGGGGTCCTTTCATGTATTTGTTACTGAGATTGACCCATGTAATTTTTAAGAGCCAAATGCCACATGTGGCCAATTATCCCTTCGTGCTTTAGTTGTATCAAGGGCCTAGCATGGCCTAGGAATGGAAGAGGTTTTCTCTCTAGCTTGTTGGAGCCAGGACCACCTGGAAGAATATCCTCAAGAAGTCTGGAAAGCTGAAGTCTTGGACTTAATTGAGCATCAGAGTGTCTGTCTACGAGGGAGAAGGCTCTAATTCTGAACACCACCTATAGGCTGATGTGGGCATCGGTCTCTGCTTTTGGTGACCTGCTGTGATCTGTAGAACCTGCTATGCCAGAAGAGTTTTCTGCTTTGTATTATACAGAGGGCTAGTCCTAGGCCACATTACTCTGTCTAGTTTTTTCTTCTTGGCAAACTTTAGTACTTGGATAGATGTTGACGTTCACTGAGCCCATTTCTGTTCATGCCTAACATAACCATGACTGCTAATAAGGGGCTAGTAGTCTTCCTCATAGGAAGTAACCTATTAGTCCAGAACCGGGTTTTGCAGTCATTCAGGCCTGGGTTGGAATCTTAGCATAGTCACTCACTAGCTGTGTGATTTGGGGCTTCAGTTTTCTCATCAGTAAGATGGGGGGGGGCATGGTACCTATTCCATATCTGTTGTAGCTATCTGAGAAAACAAATGTGGCATATAGTGTCTAATTCCTGGATATAGTAAGTGCACAACTGATGGCACTCGTTGTCATGATTGTAACTATTATTAATAGGCTCTGTCATGCTGTGGGACACCTGAGACCATCAGAAGTCGTCGCTTCTCCAGAACTCTTCTCTATGAATGGATAACCATTTCTAACCATTAGGAACCATTCTAACCATAGGAACCATTTCTAACCAGAGCCCACTGCTTTCCCAAATCCCTTCCCCTTGTTTGGAGTCTGGCTCTCCAAATAGGCGTGTGTCTTCTGCCCCTATGTCTAAATTGCATCCATTCCCGATGTCCTGAGTAGTTGTGCACTGATCTATTGTTGATCTACTGTCTTGGATGCGTCCTTTGAAACACAGCTTGGTCAAGTGAGCCTGAGATTGGAAGTTGGTCATTTTTAGATCCCAGTCGCGGTTCTATTGCTAACTAGCCATGTGACTTCCCTCGGTAAAATCCTTTCTCTCTGATGCTACCTCGTAGGGCTAATCGCTCATTCTAGCTCCTCTTTAGCGAGTGTCTGCTCAGGGCCGTTCCAGGTGTTAGTGACGTTCCATGATTCATCCTAAATTCTCACAAAATCTTCCGAAGCAGTTATTACTCTCCCCATCTTAGAAACGGAGAAAAATAAGCTTAAGAACCTTAACTGTGTTCTTAGTGCCTATGTGATTCGGGCAACTTGATGAACCCTTTTAAGTCTCAGGCTCCTCACCTGGAAGTTCGAGAAGCTCCCGGTGGCTGCCTCACGGGCTTGTGAGTATGGATGGAGATGACGTAAGTAGAGCTCTTGGTGAAATTACAATGCATTAGGTACTCCAGGAGTGTCGGGTGATGGGACTTGTAAGAGTCACATAGCTAGAAGCAATGATCCAGCGTTTAGTCCACGTCTGTCTAGCTCTTTGACCACACGTGAGAAAGTGTCCTATGGAGGCCTTTGTGCCCAGCACGATCCTACTGCCTCTCACTCTTGGACGTTTCTCTTTCTCCTCTTCTCCCTTGTAGACCGTTACCTGCTCCCCACACCCCACTGGCTGCATGGAAGGACCATATGCACCAGAGAGAATTTTTCTCCTCTTAAAGGCTGCAGGTTTATCCTTAAAAAAAAAATTGTGGTGGGGTGGCTCATGGGTTGAGTGTCTGACTCTTGATTTTGGCTCAGGTCGTGATCCCAGGGTCATGGGATCAAGCCTGTGTGGGCTGGCTGTTGAGAGTGGAGCCTGCTTAAGACTTTTTCTTTTTTCTTCCTCTTTCTCTCCCTCTGCCCCTCCCCCACTTGCCCCCCCTGCACCCCTGCTCTCTGTCTCTGTCTCTCAAAAAAAAAATTGTGGTAAAATCCACCTAACATAAAGTTTTACCATTAGTGACAGTCATTGCATTCATAGTATTGTATACCATGATCTAGTTCCAGAATGTTTTCATCATCCCTTACGATGAGCAGTTACCTTCCATCCTCCCGCCCATCCTCACCCCCAACCCTTGGCAACTACTAGTATGCTTTATGTCTCTCTGGATTTGCCTGTTCTGAATTCCATGTAAATGGAATCCCACGATATGTGGCATTTTGTGCCTTGACTCTTCCCCTGGGCATCAGAAGACTTGTCTGTATCTCCTCCCTTCTCTCCACAAGCTTCAGGCAGACAACGAGGAAAGATTCCCCGGTGTTTATTTTCAGCAAGGGCTCTCGCCCACCGACTCTTACCATCACAGTAGCTAATCAGCTGCATTATGACAAAGCTGGCTATTTGGGGGGAATCTGCCTGCCATGTGCTGGCTCGGAACTGTAAGCCCATCAAGCGTGGCAGAACCTGCTTGTGACTGAAAGGCTCTTCCGCCATGATGGCTTGTGGTCTTTGCTTCTGTAGATTGTCTTCCTCCAGTAGACGTCTGCTGTTCCTTTCAGAATGATGAGATTCAAGATGTCTCACGCAGGGCAGAGCTTTGTCCCAGCCTCACTCATGATTTATGTAGGAGCCTGGGCTAATCCACGTGGTACTTAATAATTTTATATGGAAATGAAGAACTTAGATGTATCACCTGAGCGGGGCGCTAGGAGAAGAAATAAACAATTCGCAGGGCTTTCCAAGTCTAAAATGTTACTTGATAGGATAGCTATTTTTCTAATAAGGAACAACGGATACTGAGTTGGGGCATATTACAGTGTACATAAAATTAACAGTTAAGGGGGCGTTACACAGAGAGAATGGGTTGGTGATTGGAATGGAAGTCTCAGGTTCCTCTGATAATTGTGTTTCTCACTGAAAGTGATTACACTGGCATTTTTGGTTTTATTAAAACAACAGCAATAACAACCCAATACGCCAAAAGGACAAGAGGAATTTATGTTGAGGGTCATGGCAGAAGGCGGAACTGGATAGTCTCCTGAGGTCACCTCCGGTCTCATGATTCTGTGAGTCATCTTTTAATTTCTTGGGGTTCTTCTCAGGGAGAAGAAAGAGGAGAACCCATACGACAGGACTCAGGACAGCCTCTCATCTCTTTACCCACGTTGGCTTGTGTATATTTTGCGTAGTGATTTCATTTGGAAATTGATTTGCAGCAACTGCCGGCCGGGGGGTGGGGGGGTGGCGGGGGCAGAGAGGCTTGTTTCAAGGCAGGGTTTGAAGTGGAAAAGAAAGAAACTCGTCCAAGGCTTTCTACAAGCCGGTCATGCAGGCCGAAGGGTCCTTGTTGGGAAAGAAAGGAATTCCCCACGGGCCTGTCTTCTCACTCTGGCTGACAACTCTCTTGCAAGTATGGTGCCTCCTTGGCTGTCAGACATTTGAGGGAAACCTCTGACTTCGAGACCTTTCTGGGTTATTAAGGGGGATTGCATACATGTGTCAGGCTGATGATGGTGTACGTGACCTAGAAACTGTCAGAGAGCAAAGATTGCGGAAGCTGAGCACCCGCCTCCCCAAAATGGTCACCAAGTCACGCCTGCTATCAGTGTCCCATTAGAGGGCATACTGCCTGAGGGTCATATGTGTTACGTGTGTGCGTGTGCAGAAGGGAGGGGTGGGAGACGGTACCTTAATAAGACTTTTCGCTTTTCTTGTTTATTTCACACACACAAAATTCTGAATGAACACCTCCATTCATGTGTTTGATGTTACTGCTGAATAACTATTAGAAGCTTTTGACATCTGGAACTCCAAAGTCACTCTGTGCTGCCTATAAAACCCAGCAGTTGGCGGGCTATTCATTAGTGAGCACTAAAAATGCCCAAATAACACCACAGGATTGTTGCTTATCTATAATTTATAAACAGATATATACGTTTCTAGGTGTATGCAATGTTGTAATCTCACTTATTGCATAAATATGAAACTAAACTTAAAATTCAACTGGAATATGTGCTTAACAGCACATTTAAATAGTCGCCAGTTGGCACGAACAGCTCTATAGTGATTCATTCTCATCGTGGTTTCCCAAACTGAAGAACTCTACTTCTGCATTTCTTATTGAGTACTCATAAGTTTGAGAGATTGAGAGAGTTTCTGTGAATCTCCAGCTGTAGCTTTTTCTAAAATCGGATCTGTCCAAGGGTGTAAATAATTGTTAATGAGTTTTGAAAGCAAAAAAAAAAAAAAAACAAAAAAAAAAACAAAACCTAAAACAACAACAAATGATGCTTAGGAATCTTTTATGATAAGCCTAGAATAGGTTTTTAGAGTGATTAGAAGTAGATTATCAATAAATAAGTATGTAGTTCTTGTGGAAAAGTTCATTCATGGGGCACCTGGGTGGCTCAGTCGGTTGGGCGTCCAACTTCAGTTCAGGTCATGATCTCGCAGTCTGTGAGTTCGAGCCTTGCATCAAGCTCTGTGCTGACCGCTCAGAGCCTGGAGCCTGCTTCAGATTCTGTGTCTCCCTCTCTCTCTGCCCCTCCCCCACTTACACCCTGTCTCTCTCTCTCTCTCAGAAATAAACAAACATTACAATTTTTTTTTAAAAAAGAAAAGTTCATTCATTCAACAAACAATTAAGTATGCAAAGTAGATGATGTTTAGACATGATTACTTCAATGGTCTAGTCTTCAATTTAAAAAAATTTTTTTTTCAATGTTTATTTTTAGAGACAGAGCATGAGAGGGGGAGGGGCAGAGAGAGAGAGAGAGGGAGACACAGAATCTGAAGCAGGCTTCAGGCTCTGAGCTGTCACCACAGAGCTCAATGCGGGGCTCGAGTTCACGAATGGTGAGATCATGACCTGAGCTGAAGTCGGACACTTAACCGACTGAGCCACCTGGGTGCCCCTCTTCAATTTTTTTTTAAAGTTGATTTATGTATTTTGAGAGAGAGAGAGAGAGAGAGAGAGAGAGAGAGAGAGAATCCCAAGCAGGCTCCACGCTGTCAGCATAGAGCCTGATGCAGGGCTCAACCTCCTGAACCATGAGATCATGACCTGAGCCAAAATCAAGAGTCGGTCACTTAACTGACTGAGCCACCCCGGCACTCCTATTCTTCAAATTTAACTAAAGGGATGGGTGTTTTAAACCCCATGACTGATGTGTGACTTTGGACCGCATGGAACTTGCTGACATAAGGTGCTACAGGGGATGATGGAATCCCTCAGGGTTCTAAGAAGTGCATGAGTTTTTTTCTCAGCAGCTTCTGGATAGAGGGGATCATTTCTGGGAAGCTTTGGATTTGTACATTTTGAGGATATAGGGTCCAAAAAATATGGGCTTCATTTTAAGATCTATTGTAGGGCTGATAGTGCTCAAGGACTGGGGACACAACATTTATGTTGAAAAGGTGCATAAAGGGGTGTGATTCTTTAAAACCCTTGAGTATTTCTGAGCTAAACACCTTATTAATACAATGTGCCATTTTAATTTCTCATGCCCCAAAAATGTTTATTAGAGAATTTCTGATTAGGCTTTGCTAAAAGAAAATGTGTACTCAGGTTAAATTAGGAATATGTCATCCAGTAACCTTGATACGTTTATTCCTGAAAGCTCCAAACTATCAATTGCTAGTTTGGATATGACTTCTAATAAATTACATCTATTAATCCAGTAAGTGGGAGAATTCTTCCTGTTTGTCCCATGATGCATTTGACTTTGAGATCTCTGGTACCAAGCATTTGTGATGCCTCAGAGTTTGATCAGGGAAGCAGTCTCACTATGAATAATATGGAAAAAAAAGAATTTATTATAGAAATTAGACCTGACAAAGCTATGAAAACTGGTAAAGCTGTCTATTTTATGCAACAAAGATAAATTTCTGGATGGCATTATATAAACTGACTTAGTTTTATGTTTGCCTTATTTTTTATACTGTTTTTCAAGAAAAATATATTTGACTTTCTTGAAGCTTTTTGGTTATTTGAAGAAGTAAAAGTCTGATTTTCCTAGTTAATTTGGTTAATCTTTTTTTTTTTCATTCCCTGTTTATTTTTACCTGTTTGCAAGAAATTTGTGACATAGTTGATGGGTATCTGTTACAGGTGAAATGCTCTATAATGGTTAATGTCCACAATATATTCCTTGTCTTTTTTGTTTATACCTATTCTTAATGCTACTGATTTGCCTAAGGATTTATTTATTGATCAGGATGTATTGTGTGGAGGACATTTTTATGTCAAAAATTGAAAACTGGTGGTCTAGACATACAATTGATATAAATAGTATTATTATTTATTTGTCAAAAGCAGAGGCTCTTTCTTGAATAATGAAACAATATTAATACAACCAAAACTTGTTTTATGCTATTGCTATTCTGTCCCATACTATGAATAGCATTTTAGATTTGGTTTTCAACTAGGTAACCGGGACTGTCTGACGAAATTCACTAAAACGTAGTAAACATTTATAATGTGCAAGGCACTGTGTTGGCTGCTGGCTCATGGAGGTGAATCATAATGGTTATGATATATCCTTACATTTTTCTAAGCCATCTTTACTTTTTCTTTTCTCTTCCGTTATTAGGTTAGACGTATTTGTTTCGGTGAAATGAAACAAAAACTTATCCATTGTGCCTGCTCTGGTAATTGACCTGCCCAAACTGTACCAGTGTGTATGGTAGTGGTTGTGCACCAGGTTGCTTAGCTAAGGTGGAACTACATTTCCCAGAATTCCTTTCCCTGTATGGTTCTGGGTCGGGGTTGGCCACAAGCGAAATTTACCTGAGATTTGGGAGGCAGAAGTGAAGCAGCAGCTATTATGCTCTGAAAGTCAGTGTGGGGTTCCCTGGCCCTCATGAATATGATCACTGATCTACATGCTGGTTCACCTGATAGGTATTAAGACTGTGCTCACAACTCCTGCTAGAGCTCTGCCTTCACCTCATTTGAGTCCTGGGCCAGGCACATCTGACTTCTTTTTCAGGTCTCGGGCTTCGCTGAGGTTGGAGGTGATGAGAAACATGGTGGATCCTTTTTTTTTTTTTCCTTTCCCTTTCCTGCCTCATGTGCAGCTTTTCTTCTCAATCCCTCGCCCTGCAGACTATAGCAGTTAGTTTCAGGACCACTGCCAGATTTCTGTAAACTTCTTTCCCAGCTCCCTCAACTGCTTAATAAATCCTCTCTTCCACATCATTCACAGTGGTCCTGCTTCCTTGATCAAATTCTCACTGAAACAGATACTCCGTATTGGGGGTCTAAAAATCAAATGTCCCAGTGACCGCGTAAGTAACGTAAATGAGTGCAGCAGGTTTGTCATAAGAAAATTCATGCAGCTTTCTCAATCTGTTTTTCTTTTCCCACTTCTGGTAGAAAGGTAAAATCAAAGAAATATACCGCAGAGTAAGATAAACAACAGCACGAACATATTGGAAAATGGCAACTGACTCTTGGCTGAGGATCAAGGAGAAAAAAGGGGGAAGGGGGGATTGCTAAGCTAGAGAGGGTATACTTCAATCAAACAGGGGGGACACAGCTCTGCTCTAGCTTATTGTCGCCATGTTTTAACAGAAACCCAAAACTAAATTTTTACGTGACTTCTGATTTTCAGTGTGTTGATTAATTACACACACACACATACACGCACAATCCATAAGCCAACTACACACATGTAGGCTATGTTTAGCAAGAGCTTCTCCTCTGAATGGGCAGATGGTTGGCCAAGATCCTGGGATGTGGATCAAGGGGCAAAATCAAGCAAGAGAATTGTTGGGAGGAGAATGATCAAGGAGGAGATAGGGGAGGAAGGATCCCCAGTGGAGCCTATAGATAGACAACTCCATGGGAAAAATGATGAAATATTTTCTGCTCTGTGTGTATGTATGCGTGTGTGTGTGTGCGAAGTCATCTAATAACTGTCACTTTCACAGTATTTGCACTAGGCATAGGGATTTCACATATGCCATTTCATTTATTCTCATGTCTGTCTTATCAATTATCTTGGATGTGAGTGAGATCAAAGATAAATCCCTCGTTTCTGCCCTCAAAGGTTGCAGTGCATGGGGGAGACTAATACGTTCACATCCAACTGTAACATGAGAATGAATGTGACTAAGTGTCATGGTGGGAGGAAAATTTTGACAAATGGAAATGGGGAACGGGGAGGTTATGGGTGACACAAAAGTTTGAGCGAGGGTACCATGAAAAATTCGAAGAAGTGAACAGTAGAAGCTGCTGTGATGAGGAAATCAGGAGCAAATGTGTTATTGACACAGTTAAAGTTCACTTGTGAATTTCTGAAACTGGGAGGAATTTTTAACCTGCCGTAATCAATGGTCAAAATGTGATCAATGACCTGCCTTCAAGCAGCCTCAGTTTGAGGGAAAGGGAAGTCAAACAACACATATTGTCTCTGGTAAGCAAAGGAGTCCTACACTGAATCTGGAATTCAAGATCCAGAAATGACAGCCAGATTTGTCTGGAGGGTGGACTGAGTGCTCTTAGGTTTCCTGATGTCCTACAAAAAGACCAGACCAACAGACAGGAGAGGGCTGACCCCAGGGGCGGCCAATTGCCAGAAAGGATAACAAATATATTTTAAAGAGTCTGTAATAAATAATTAAGTGGGATTTATTTATATAGTCTGGAAAATTGGAAGCAAATCTGTGTTTCTTTTCTGCCTCGAACTCTTCATGGTGTCTTAAAGTTCAGGCTCCTCTGTGGCATGATATCAAGGCCCGTTATGACCTGACCCTCGCTTCCTTCTCCAGCCTGGTTTCTATCCCCTGCCCCCACCCTCATTCTCCCCAGCTATGGGACACTTAATTTTCTAGCCATGAGGCACGACTTGCAGTTGTCTTGGTATTTCACACCTCCGTGACTCGGCACCTTTTGTTGTTTTTCGTCGGTATGTCCATCCTTCTCTCGATTGCCCTTCAGAACCATCTCGAAGTGTTCTGTGGCTCCCTGACTCCCCAGTAAATCTTTCTCTGCTGACTCTGTACTGTATACCGTTGAATTTTTGCACCTATTATACCATGATGTAATTATTTATGTAACGTGTCCGTTATTCACGTATAGTATTATACGCGCTGACATATTTGCTCATCAGCTCTTTACTGAGTAGCTACTCTGTGTAAGGCACTGTGCTGTGGTTACAGTAGTAAATAGGATAGATCATGTTCCTGGACTCACGAGGCTTCCGTTACAAAATGCGTGTTGAGCTGAAATGAATTCACAGGATAATTTGAACTTTACGTTCAAATTCTATGCGTTGACAGGACATTCACTTTGCTAAATCATAATTTCAATCTCTTCGAAATGTACTATTTTGTAATCACGTGCTTCTCCTGTGTTGTTGGATTCCCGATTAATGCACTCACAGAGCGTATTCCTGTTGCGTTTTTGCAGGAGGGGTAGTTGGACTTCTAGCAGCTTCGGGATTTTGTAGGTCTTGGTTATTTGGGTTTTCTACAAAGACTTGGATTGTCTTCAGAAGAGGGATCTATTTCCAACCTCGGGTACAGGGGTTCTATTTTTCTAATTCTCACCAACTTTGTTTTTTCTATTTAACATGTACTATTTAACCCTTTATCTCCTAGGGTGCATCTGTTTTAGGTCATATTTTTTCTTACATCTAGAATGAGTTGTAGACCCATAGCCCGGTCCCCAGCCCCCAACCATCCTGAAAACTATTTGACCCAGTTCTGGTGTTCTTTCAGCCATTGGCCATTAACTCTATGATTAATTCTGGAAAAAGAAGGCAGCTTTTCTCTAAGTACTTCTCACATTTAATTCTGATGTTGATATTCACACAATGTCTTCTTTTCTTTTCTTTCTTTCTTTCTTTCTTTCTTTCTTTCTTTCTTTCTTTCTTTCTTCCTAATATTACTTGCTTGGCTACATCCTGGAATAGTATTTTCCAAACTGCAGGTCATAAAAATGGCTATAAAATGCATTTAATGTCATAACCAGGATTAGAGAATGCGAACTGAATAAAATAGAAAACATCAGAATGTATCGTGTATACTAAGGGTAAGTTTTTAACTTGTCCTACATAGATATGCATGTGTGCACTGGGGTGTGATATACTCTTTGCCTGGGAGATGGTAAACAAGTTTGGAAAACATGGCTCTGGAACAATCTATTTACATTTTTTTCTTTTTCTTGCTGTTTTAACTCTGGTTCTATAACAGGTGTCTTTTTTGATATCATTTAAATTATTTTATTTGGTTGCCTACAGTGATTAAACTGAATAAGTGAGTAGGTCACCACTTTTCTTTCTATTGTGTATTCACTTTTAAACTTGAATCTTGTAAGCTTTTAAAGACCATGCTTAGTGGAATGTATTTATTTTGATAAGACCTTTAAATTATACTCCTTGTAACATTTTGGCAGTTCCTGCCCATTCTTCAGAAAGCCCTAGTTCCTTAGCTTTTCTCTTGGCCAGGGATCTTTTTCAGGTTAAGCTTTAGAGGATGATCCAGGCAAGCGTCAGTTAAAAATAAAAACAGGAACAAAAGACAGTCCTTATACATCTTAATTGCTTTGGCTAATAATCAAATTATTTTATATCGCATCCAATTTTATGCAGCAGAAAGATCATGTTATTGCTAATGACTTAAATATCATTTATTCATAAACGAACTTTCACTCTAGACTAAACTTGAATAAACTGCAGTGATGCACTTTAGAATAAACAATAACTCTAAAAGGACAAACTATCGCAAGGCAAACATTGTAATGGGGGAAGCTCGGTTCTTTATCGCATTTTGATACTGTGAAAAATAAACTTGCCTCTTTAAAAGGTTCTTTAAAAGGGAACTAACAAAACAGAAGGTCCCGGAAGAGCTGAACGCAGTGCAAATTTCTGAATGAATCTCTTAGGATTTGTTTTTAATCTGAATATTTAATAGCGTCGCATTGCAAAATTTGAATTATGCTACTCAATTTTAATGGTTAATCTGCTTTAGAAAATACACAAGCTTAATTGTGACATACGAAAGTCCTTATTTAGGGTAGATTTCTAATTTGAGTGCTGTCGGCCCTGCTGTGTAAAGAGTCTCCTGGGTGCAGATTTTTAAGAGAGCGTGTGCGCCTTCACTTCTCGCCTTGTAACCAGTCCTCGTTGCCGAGTCCGCCCCGGCTTCTCCACGAGCCAAGAGCAGACAATAGATCCATCCTAATGGAGCTGTGTACTTGCCATCTGTAGGAGCAGCTGCTGGCCCGCATCTGCACAATATGCTGGGACGGGGAGCTCCGCTAATCTGCATAATAAGGAGGAGGCTCATTCCACTCCAGCTAATAATCACGAGCAATCGATGCACTTCATTCCCTCACTGCTGAGCACAGCGGAGCGGGTTTCCTGCTCTAGGTAGACAGAGGTCAAGTGAGACGGGATGGCTTGGGGCTGAGAAGCACTTTGCTTACAATCTAGGGTTGTATCAGCTTGCCAGGACCTGGTTTGGTCTTCCTCTTGAGTCATGCTGACACAGAATGCAAAATCTTGGGAATTGGGACGAAAAGCGCTGGCACGTTATTAAGGTTGCTTATCAGAAATGCTTTTGGAACAATTAGAGTATTGACCAGTCTGCAGTTTAAAATGCCCCTTCTGGGGGAAAAAGGGCACAAGCAAATTTTTGGCTTAATTGGGAGCTACTTTGAGTCATTTGGTTTTCATTGATTTTTTTTTTTTTGAATAGTTGCACAAGGATGAGATCTGATTTTTAAGCTGTTAATATACATATACTCCAATTGTGGAACAGGCAGACTATATGAATTAATGAATTGAATTTATGTTTGTTTTCATTTATGATGTCAGGTCGAAATGACTATCTTGGAGGCAGCAGAACTAGTAGTAGAAAGGAAGAGGACTATTGAAATGATTATTTCTACAATGGCTTAGAATCACTTACTTATTAAAGGAAATGCCAGAATGGCTTCATTTCTCTAAAAACATCATTGACTTACAAATATAATTTGATTTCATAGAGTTGATTTAAAGGTTAAAACATTTAAACTTCGGCGACCTAGATTGAGGACAATATTTTCAATCAAATTGTAACTTGCCATTATTTATAATGTCTTGTTATAAGAAGTGGTGAGACTACTTTGTTTAATTTCTTGCAGGAAAAATATTTGCATAATTCACCACCCGTCAATGAAGCATAGGGAAAAGAGCATTAATTTATGGAGATGGAAGTCTGGGGCTGAAGAAATAATTGCCTTCAACAGTAAACAAAGCAGCTCACTTAGCATTCATTTCAACCTTTTAATCAACCCCATTTGGCTAAATAAGATCGCATCTTCTCATGTGATTTAGAAGAAAACTTTATTAAAAGTGATTCCCTTTAGATGGAATCAATATTGGTGTATAGTGATAATAAGAAAAAGATCTGACTTGTTGGAATGAGCACTGGGTGTTGTATGTAGGGGATGAATCACTGGATTCTACTCCTGAAATCATTATTGCACTGTATGCTAACTAACTTGGATGTAAATTAAAAAAAAAAAAAAAAAGAAATAATAAAAAAAGAAAGAAAAAGATCTGACATCTCAGGGAAATATTGGTCAAAGTTTGTTTGAAATCTTGGTTCTAGAAAGCTAAAACAGTGCACTGGTTTCACCCATCCAGTGAGCAACTTTCACAATGCTGTGATTAAGTGGAGAGTAATATACCAGGTGAGCTGAAAGCATTCTTCCTTGGTTTCCTAATTTTAAAGCCTATGTGCTCCAGTCTATTAAGAGACTGCCTATGTCTTCTTGAAAGAGAAATGACAGACTGCTCCAGAATGCCTCTAGAAGTTTTGGGAGTCATTGAATGGCACCCACAGGGAAGAAAAACGATAGTCTGAGTTGGCTGTGAATGGGGTCCCTTTGTAAAAATTTTTGGCAACTTTATCAGAAATTAGAAAGCAAAGGCATTGGGGGTGGGTGGGTGGGGAAAGTACTAATTACAGGCATAAACTTGAAGTTCGGGCAGGGAAGAAAACATGTTGATAAATGAAATCTCCAGTTAGATTTCATTACTGTATTAGTGTCCACACAGTGCATATCACTCTCTGTAAATATTTGGTTCATTTGTTTATTTGCTTGGTGATTGTCTGGTTCCCCATACTTGAATGGAAGCCCTAAGAGAGTAGGAACATATCTTGCTGTATTTCCACATCTAGAATAAAATAAGTCCTCATTAAATATTTTGCTGAGTAACTGGTAAAAGTTGTTGAAACACCCTCCTCCCTGCCCCTCACCCCAATGGAAGTGTTTCAGGATCTTTTAGAAGTAGTTCGAGAGCATGATTCCTACATTTAGGATACTTTTATGTCAAAATATAAAATATCCCAGTTGAACTTGGACAACTGCAAGTTCAAAGACTGGTCATGCCAATGAAAATCCATGAATCCACTGACAAAGCATAGTACCTTTCTGTTCAGTCTCAGAAGACAAGGCCTCAATGTAATACATGCATCTCTATGCAAAAGGAAAAAATAAGGCTCTGTTTCCATTTACCTTGTTAGGAGGGACTGGATTGACCCTAGAAGTGCCTTTGTATCAGGGCCAGATGGAATTAGTCAATTCTGAGGAACTTTTTCTAGGCCCAAAGATCCATAACATTTGCTTTCAACCCAGGCCAGTCCTAGGAGAGATGGGCATAGTTTGGGCATAAATAAGTCATTCAGTCAACCCATCTATTTATCCAATATTACTTCAGTGGTTATTATGTGTCAGGAACTTTTCTGGGTGCTGGACGTGCTAATGAATGGGTTCTTCTGTATCTCTCTTCAAATCCTAGAAATGCATTCTGGAGAAACTTCATGCAGGGAGGAAGATGAGTTATGAGACTCCATGATTTTATAAGAACTCAGGGTCCATAGTTGAAGCACATTTGTAGGGCTAGATGAAGTTTCATCACCGTAGTGTCAATGGTCACTTAAAACAAAACAGGGATACCTGGGTGACTCAGTTAGTTAAGCGTTCGACTTCCACTCAGATCATGATCTCACGGTTTGTCAATTCGAGCCTGCTTCAGATCCTGTGTCTCCCTCTCTCTCTGCCCCACCCCTGCTTGTGCTCTGTCTCTGTCTCTCAAAAATGAATAAACATTAAAAAAAATTAAAAACAAAACAAAATGGTTCTCAGTAAAGATGTTTATTTTTATCCTAGAGGGCTTTAAGATTTTTTCTGGGAATTTAAAATTCTTTGGTTGTTTTTATAAGTAGGGTTTTGTTTTTATTTATAGTTTGGAATTGGTTGTTAATAATATACATGACAGTTGTTGAAATGTAATTGTTTTCAAATAGTCTCCCTCATTGAGCCCTATTATTTAACACCTATAAGGTTTTTTGTTTTGTTTTAGTTTCTAAGCACATAATCACATCACTAGTTAAGACATTTTATTTTTGTTTTTTTTTTTAGAAGAATATTTTGGATAGAATTTTCAGAGTACTGTCAGATAATAGTGGTGTGATAGGCATTCCTATCTTGAATCTTTGATTTTAGGAATATTGGTAGTGAATGACGATATTGATAATGATAAAAATAGCAATGATGTGCTGAATGTGGACCATGTACCATAATTGTAGATTTGTCTATTTCTTCTTCCATTTCAATCTTTTTTGCTGCATGTATTTTGAAGCTCTTTTAGTAGGTGATATACATTTAGGATTGTTATGTGAGCTTGGTGTATTGACACTTTCATATTATGAGATGTCCCTCTCCCTCTGCTACTATTCCTTGTTCTGAAGTCTACTTCAGAACAAAATTTGATTTTGAGGTGTCTTGCTGTGACACTGTACCATATGAATGTTAGGAATTATAGGAGGGAGTTGAGATGGTGGAGTAGTAGGGGGATCCTAGGCTTGCCTCATCCCTGGAACACAGATAGATAAAAGTTAAAACATTCTAAACACCCAAGAGATCAATCTTAATGGTGAAGAGAATAAACTGCAGAACTAGAGAGAGAAAAGAAGCCACATTGTAGAAGGTAGGATGTGCAGAGACATGATTCTGGGGAGAAAAGAATCACAGGTGCTGCTGAGGGGAGGGAGGCTTCATCTTGGAGAGAGGAGAAAGAGAGATACAGAAAAAAAGAGAGAGAGAGGGAAGGTAGCACACAGGGAATTGCACCAGAGAAACCCCCAAAACCATTGCCCGGGAAAACTAGAGCGGCCAATTATTGCAAGTTTTTATAAGCATTGGAGCCTAAAGTCTGAAGTTTTAGAAGTCTGCACCATTGCTAGGTGGAGTCTGGTGGGCATAGTGGTGCTCCTGTGGGGAAGGAGGGCAGAAGTCAGGAGTGGACAGTGTAGTTTGAAAATCACCTGGGTTGCACAAGGAGAAATAGTTCTCCTTCTTGGAGTGCATTTGGGAGAGGTGGCATGGCCTCTCAGGGGACAAAAGCGCTGGTGGATGCCAATGTGTAGCCCTTTTTATCAACATAGGAACAGAGACACCTGCTGAGGGCAGCAAACCTTGGTGCCAGCTTTTTGCTTTGCTTTACAATACAGTCCAGCCATTACTCTATCAAGCTAACTGGCACCAACTGCAGCATGGCGAGACCCTCCCCCAAGAGGATCAGCACGGGGCTACATGCAATGGGTCCCTAAAATTTGGAGTTTGGAGTTTTGAAACCCAGCCACGTGACTGAGATAAAACATAGGTACAGTGCTGCCTGGCAGGCAGACAGCTCAGACACAGACAGGATAAAGGCAGGGATCTGACAGAAGCCAGGGACACAAGAAGGGCTAGTGTTTGCTTTCCTGTGAAGGCTTCCTGAAGACTGGCTGGCAGGAACTTCCCACTTAGGGGGATGACAGAGTGGGCCCATGCCATCACCCCATGCGTCAGTGCTGACCCACTTGAGTGAGCAACACAGCACCACCCAGTGGAGGCCGGAGCCACTTACGCCAAGCCTGAACCACCCTGCGCCCTGTAGGTGTATCTCCACTAGAGCAAGTCCACCTGAGAATCAGTGCAGCAAACCCCTCCCTCAGAAGAGGGACAGCGCAAACCCCTTGCATGCACCAAATCTACTGATCATAGAGTGCTGCAAAGTTTCAGCTCTAGGGGAACTAGGATCTAGCTTTTTTTTTTTTAATTTCCTTTTTTTTTTTTTTTTTCCCTTGGACCTCTTCTTAATATAGCCATTACTCTCAGGAGCAGGAATATAACAGGCTTTCCTAACAATCACATACAAAGGAAACAATGACCTAGACAGAATGACAAGACAGAAGAATTCACCCCAAAAGAATACATAGGAAGAAGTAATGGGTAGGGATTCAATCAATACATATATAAGTAATATATCTGAACCAGAATTTAAAACAACAATTATAAGGATACTAGCTGGGGTTGAGAAAAGCATAGAAAACACTACAGAATCCCTTACTTCAGAGATAAAAGAACTAAAAACTAGTCAGGCCAAAATTAAAAATGCTATAACCAAGGTGCAGACCTGATGGGATGCCATGACAATGAGGATGGACAAAGCAGAGGAACAGATCAGTGATAATTGAAAATAAAGTTATGGAAAATAATGAAGTTGAAAAGAGGAGAGAAACAAAGGTATGGATCACAAATGTGGACTTAGGGAACTTGGTGACTCCTTAAAGCATAATAACATTCATATCATAGGAGTCCCAGAAGAAGAGAGAAAAAGAGGCAGAAGGTTTATTTGAAAACTTACCTAATCCGGGGAAGGAAACAGACATTGAAATCTATGGTGTCTAGAGAGCTCCCATTTAATTCAACAAAAGCCAGCCATCACCAAGACATATCATAGTCAAATTCACAAAATACACAACAAGGAAAGAATCCTAAAAGCAGCAAGGGAAAAAAAAGTTTTTAACCTACAAGGGAAGACAGATCAGGTTCACAGCAGATCTTTCCACAGAAACTTTGCAAGCCAGAGGGGAGGGGCATGATATATTCAGTGTGATGAAAGGTAAAAATATGCAGCCAAGAATCCTTTATGCAGAAAAACTGACATTCAGATAGAAGGAGAGAGAAAGAGTTTTCTAGACAAATAAAAACCAAAAGAGTTCATGACCACTAATCCAGCCCTGCAAGAAATATTAAAGGCGACTCTTTAAGTGGGGGGAAAAAAAACCCAAAAGCAACAAAGACTATAAAGGAACAGAGAGAGGCACCTGGGAGGCTCAGTTGGTTAAGTGTCCAACTTTGGCTCAGGTCATGATCTCGTGGTTTGTGAGTTCAAGCCCTGTGTCAGGCTCTGTGCTGACAGCTCAGAGCCTGGAGCCTGCTTCTGATTCTGTCTCCCTCTCTCTATGTCCTTCACTCTTCCAGTCACACACACTCTCTCTCTCAAAAATAAATAAACATTAAAACGTTTTTTAAAAAAGAAAGAAACAGAGAACATCACCAGAAACACCAACTTTACAGGTAACATAATGGCACTAAATTCATGTCTATCAGTAATCACTCTGAATACATATAGACTAAATGCTCCAATCAAAAGACATAGGGTATCAGAATGGATAAAAGGGCAAGACCCATCTATATGCACCTACAAGAGACTCATTTTAGACCTAAGGACACCTGCAGATTTAAGGTGAGGGGATGGAGAACCATCTATCATGCTAATGTACATCAAAAGGAAGCCAGAGTAGCCATACTTATGTCAGACAAACTAGATTTTAAACCAAAAACTGTAACAAGAGATGAAGAAGGTCATTGCATCATAATTAAGAGGTCTATCCATCCAGAAGATCTAATAATTGTAAATATTTATACCTCTAACTTGTAAACATCCACATATATAAATCAATGGCAAACATAAAGAAACTCACTGATAATAATACAATAATAGTAGGTGACTTTAAGCCCTCACCTACAGCAGTGGATGGATCATCTAAACAGAAAATCAACAAGGAAATAATGGCTTTGAATGCCACACTGGACCAGAGGTACCAGAGGTCCTTAACAGATATATTCAGAACATTTTATCCTAAAGCAGCAGAATACACATCCTTTTCAAGTGCACACGGAACATTCTCTAGAATAGAACACATACTGGGTCACAAGCCAGCTCTCAACAAATATGAAAAGATTGAGATCATATGCCTATTTTCAGACCACAATGCTATGAAACATGAAATAAGCCACATGAAAAAATTTGGAAAGAACACAAATACATGGAGGTTAAAGAACATCTTACTAAAGAATGAATGGGTTAACCAGGAAATTAAATAAATAAAAAAATACATGGAAGGAGATGCAAATGAAAACACGACAGTCCAAAACCTTTGGGATGCACCAAAGGTGGTCCCAAGAGGGGAGTATATTGCAATATAGTCCTACCTCAAGAAGCAAGAAAAGTCTCAAATATACAACCTAACCTTACACCTAAAGGAGTTAGAAAAGGAACAGCAAATAAAGCCTAAAGCCATCATAAGAAGGTAAATAATACAGATTAGAGCAGAAATAAACATCATAGAAACAAACAAACAAACCAAAAACAGTAGAATGGATCAATGAAGCAAAGAGCTGGTTCTTCAAAACAATTAATAAAATAGATAAAGCCCTCTCCAGACTTACCAAAAAGAGAAAATACCCAAATAATTAAAATCACAAATGAAAGGGGAGAGATCACAACTAATACCACCGAATTACAATTATAAGAGAATATTATGAAAAATTATATGCCAATAAACTGGACAATCTGGAAGAAATGGACAAATTCCTAGAAACTTACAAACTACCAAAACTGAAACAGGAAGAAATAGAAATGTTGAACAGACCCATAACCAGCAAAGAGATTAAATCAGTAATAAAAAAAATCTCCCAACAAACATGAGTCCAGGACCAGATGGCTTCCCAGGGGAACTCTACCAGACATTTAAAGAAAAGTTAATACCTATTCTTTTCAAACTGTTCCAAAAAATAGGAACGGAAGGAAAACTTCCAAACTCATTCTATGAGGCCAGCATTACCTTGATTCCTAAACCAGACCCTACCAAAAAAGGAAAATTACAGGCCAATATCCCTGATGAACATGGATGCAAAAATTCTCAACAAGATACTAGCAAATTGAATTAAACAGTACACTAAAATAATTATTCACCACTATCAAGTGGGATTTATTCCTGGGCTTTAGGAGTGGTTCAATATCTACAAATCAATCAATGTGAAACACCACACTAATGAAAGAAAGGATAAGAATCATATGATCCACTCAATAGATGCAGAAAAAGCATTTGACAAAATACAGCATCTATTCTTGATAAAAGCTGTCCATAAAGTAGGAATAGAGGGAATATACCTCAACATCATAAAAGCCATATATGAAAGACCCACAGGTAATACCATCTTCAATGGGGAAAAATTGAGACCTTTCCTCTTAAGGTCAGGAACAAGACAGGGATGTCCCCTCTCACTATGACCATTTAACATAATACTGGAAGTCTTAACCTCAGCAATCAGACAACAAAAAGGCATTGAAATCAGCAAGGAAGAAGCAGACTTTCACTATTTGCAGATGACATGATACTCTATGTAGAAAACCCAAAAGACTCCACCAAAAAAATTGCTAGAATTAATACGTGAATTAGGAAAGTCACAGGGTATAAAACCAACATACAGAAATCTGTTGCATTTCCATACACCAATAATGAAACAGCAAAAAAGGAAATAAAGGAATTGGTCCCATTTACAATTGCACCAAAACCCATAACATACCTAGGAATAAACCTAACCAAAGAGGCAAAAGATCTGTACTCTGAAAACCATAGCAAATTTATGAAAAAAATTAAAGATGATACAAAGAAATGGAAAAGCATTCCATGCTCATGGACTGGAAGAACAAACATTGTTAAAATGTCGATACTCCCCAAAGCAATCTACATATTTAATGCAACCCCTATCAAAATACCACCAGCATTCTTCACAGAGCCAGAACAAAAAATCCTAACATTTGTATGGAACCACAAAAGACCCCGAATAGTCAAAGCAGTCCTGAAAAAGAAAAGCAAAGCTGGAGGCATCAGGATTCTGGACTTCAATCTATAATACAAAGCTATAGTCATCCAGACAATATGGTACTGGGACAAACATGGACACATAGGTCGATAGAACAGAATAGATAACCCAGAAATGGACCCACAACCATATAGTCAAGTAATCTTCAACAAAGCAGGAAAGGATAGCCAATGGAAGAAAGACAGTCTCTTCAACAATTGGTGTTGGGAAAACTGAACAGCAACATGCAGAAGAATGAAATTGGACCACTTTCTTATACCACACACAAAAATAAACTCAAAATGGATGAAATACCTCATTGTGAGACAGGAAACCATCAAAATCCTAGCAGAGAACTCAGGCAGCACTCTCTTTGACTTCGGCCATAGCAACTTCTTACTAGACACATCATTGGAAGCAAGGGGACATAAACTATTGGGACTTCATCAAGGTAAAAAGCTTCTACAAAGTGAAGGAAACAATCAACAAAACTAAAAGGCAGCCTATGGAATGGGAGAAGATATTTGCAAATGACATATCTGATAAAAAAATTAACATCCAAAATGATTAAAGAATTTTCAAACTCAACACCCAAAAAAACAAATAATCCAGTTAAGAAATGGGCAAAAGACATGAAAAGACATTTTTCTAAAGAAGATATTCAGATGACTAACAAACACATGAAAAGATGCTCAACATCACGCATCATCAGGGAAATTCAAGTCAAAACCACCATGAGATAGTATCTCACACCTGTCAGAATGGCTGAAATTAACAACACAGAAAAAAATAGATGTTGGTGGGCATGCTGAGAAAGAGGAACCCGATCGCACTGTTGGTGGGAATGCAAACTGGTATAGCCACTCTGGAAAAACAGTATGGAGGCTCCTCAAAAATTTAAAAATAGAACTATCCAGCAATTTCACTATTAGGTATTTACTGAAAGGATACAAAACTACAGATTTGAAGGGGTACCTGCAACCCAATGTTTATGGCAGCATTGTCAACAATAGCCCAAATGTCCATCAACTAATGAATGGATAAAGAAGATGTGATATATATATATATATATATATATATATATATATACATACATATGTATACACACATATATATACATATATATGTGTATATATATATATATATATATATATATATACATGCACACACACACACACACACATACACACACACACACACACACACACACACACTGGAATATTACTCAGCCATCCGAAAGAACCAAATCTTGCCATTTGCAATGACCTGGATGGAGTTAGAGTGTATTATGCTAAGTGAAATAAGTCAGAGAAAAACAAATACCATATGATTTCACTCATGTGGAATTTAAGAAACAAAACAGACGAACATATGTGGAGGGGAAAAAATACAAGAGGGAAACAAACCAGAAGAGACTTTTAAGAGTAGAAAACAAACTGAAGGTTGATGCAGGGAGGTGGGTGGGGATGGGCTAAATGAGTGATGGGTATTCAGGAGGGCACTGGTTGGGATGAGCACTGGGTGTTACACATAAGTGATGAATCACTAAATTCTACTCCTGAAACCAATATTACATTATATGTTAACTAACTAGTTAGTTATGTAAATAAAAATTTGAAAAAAAAGGAATTATTGTCATATACTCCTCTAGATTAATCTCTTCTGAGTTAACTATGGGTAGATAGGAAAAAATAGATGCCATGGGGAAAGATGGTACAAAATGAAGGAAAATTCACTGCTATAAGCTATAGCTTATATTAACTATAAGTTAATATATTCTTAACCCTCATGAGATAGACATTATTCTCTTTATACATACGAAGCACAGAAACGGTAAATGACTTGTCCCAGGTCACACAACTAGTAAGTGGTGGAGACAAGGATATAAATCAAGTGGCTTCAACCATTGCCTCATTATCCATCTGGGATATCCCATCTTGGTCATATCCACCTCTCAGATCCCGTCTCTTGGATCTAAGATCCAAGATATAAACCTTGGGGCAGTTTCCAGGGACCAGTCAGCTAATATAGTTCAGCCCTCCTAAAATAAGGTGGACTTATCTCCTCACCTCTGCTCGATTCTCTGCTATCGGAACAGAAAGAGTACAAGGAACACCTTAATCCCCAGGTTGAACTTCTAGGTTCTTCCTGCCTCTGCCTCTGTGTATATAGCTTGCTCTGTCCTGTTAACATGCACTAGTCCAAGTGCCCATTGCTAAGTAGTTATATTTTGAGAATTGCAGTGTCTGACTGGCAATAAGGAAATGGGAACAGCACTCTGGCTGTGGAGTAGTTCGCAAAAGAGCAATGAATAGATGCCTAGTTTTCCTGTTTGCAAAGACGTGTCTAGGAGATAATGTGTTTGGGAAGATAGATCTTTCCACCTATTTTGAGGTGTCCTTAGCACAGAAGGACCCCTAATTTCATTGGCCAACCCAGTTCTCTTGATCATGTGGAAAACTCCTTCAGGGTCCGACTTGGATGCTGGTAGTCCTTGTCCTCCGTAACCTGGTGAGTTTTATCATTTTTCTCTGTTTTCAGATGTCTTTTAGAGTGAATCTGGGAGAGATCATATCAGGCACTGCTAGTCTCATGCTTTTTCAAACCAGAAACCTCTCATTATATCGGAAGCTGTCACGAGGTAGCTCAGACCATGAAGTTTATCTGTGTAAAACCAGATAAATCCGTCTTAATTGTGTAGTTTTTTAATTTAAAAATTATCATGTGGTAAGATGGGGTTTCTCCCCTTTGAGTATACGGTTCTATGAATTTTAATACCTGAATAGACTTGTGTTACCACTACCACAATTAATGACAGACCAGTTCCATCATACCAAAAATTCCCTCAGGTCCTACCCCTATCACCTTGCAACCACTGAGCTGTTCGTCATTATAGCTTTGTCTTTTCATGAACGTCATAAGTGGACTCATCATATATAACCTTTCAAAATTGATTCTTTCACATTGCATAATGCCTATGAGATTCTTTCAAGTTGTTGCATGTATCTTTAGTTTAGGGTTTTTTTTTTTTTTTTTTTTTTTTAGATTTTTATTGGCGAGGAATATTCCATTGGCTGGGTGTGCTACAGTTTAACTATTCCTCTGTCGAAGGATATTTGAGTTTGGGGCAATTATGAATAGAGCTGTTATAAACATTTGTGTACAGCTTTTTGTGTGAACACGAGTTTTCATTTCTCGAGGGTAAATAGGGCTAGAATCCTTGGGCCATATGGTAAGTATATATTTAGCTTAAGAAGCTGTCTAACTGTTCTCCAGAGCGGCTGTACCACTTTGCATTCCCACTAGCAATGTATGAGGGTTTCAGTTGCTCTGTGTTCTGACTAGCACTTGGCATTGTCAGTATTTTTTATTTGAGCCATTCTAATAGGTGTGTAGTGATATATCACCATGGTTTTAATTAGCATTTGCCCGATGGCTGATGACGTAGAACATTGTTTCCTGTCCTTATATCTTTGAGGAAGTGTTTGCTCAAAACCTTTGCCTATTTTTTAATGGGTTAGCTTGTTTCCATATTGTTGACTTTGAGAGTTTTGATTTATTTTGAATACAAACCTCGGTCCGATATATGATTTGTAAATATGTCCTCCTAGTCTGTCGCTTGTCTTTTCCTTCTCTTTATAGTGACTTTCAGCAAAAGATTTTGACTCTGATGAAGTCCGGTTTTTTCATTTTTTTTCTTTTATAGATCATGCTTTTGTTGTCATGTCGAAGAATTCTTCCACGAGCCCTAGGTCATGAAGATTTTCTCTTATGTTTTCTTTGAACTGTTTTCTAGTTTCACGTTTTCTCTTTGGGTCTATGATACAATTTGAGTTAATGCTTGTATAAGGCGTGAGGTTTGGCATAAGGTCCATTTCTTTGCATATAGATGACCAATTGCTCCAACAGCACTTGTTGAAACACGTCTTTATGGATCAGGGAGTGAAGATGTTTACATTTTGAAAACAGTGATAATATTTAAGACTAACACCTTGGACGTTACAGACAACGCCCCTCAGTCAGTTAATAAGTTAGTCTGGCAATTAGCCAGTTAGCCATCGAATCATTTAGTTACTCCACAAAGACACAAAGTACCTGCCTTGTGTCTGGCATTACGCAAAATGCCAGCATTGCAACAATGTCTGGGACATGATTTGTTTTCCTCCAGTGTCCCATGGTCTGTGCAGAGAGACAAAGTGGGACAAACTTCTCAATCTGTGTACAATGTCTCCCTTTGACTGACATTATGACTTTACAGATTCTTTAATACTAATGTGAGATCCTAACTCTAACTTCGGCTTCTTCCCTCAAGTCATTGATCTGATCACTAAACATGTAAATGGTTAGAGGAGCGCTCCTTGTGAAGGAAGTTGAAGGGAAATAAATGTCTATTTTGTGTGTAAGCACTCTTGGTCTCTTAGGTTTAAAGTCTGGATTTTTATATAGTAGATTTTCTTTTTTTTTTTTTTTTCAACGTTTATTTTTTATTTTTGGGACAGAGAGAGACAGAGCATGAACGGTGGAGGGGCAGAGAGAGAGGGAGACACAGAATCAGAAACAGGCTCCAGGCTCTGAGCCATCAGCCCAGAGCCCGACGCGGGGCTCGAACTCACGGACCGCGAGATCATGACCTGAGCTGAAGTCGGCTGCTCAACCGACTGAGCCACCCAGGCGCCCCAAGAGGGGATCAGATTTAAGTTATGGGGCATTAGTGATCTCCCCTTTCTTAAACAGAAGGCTCTTTGTTATTTTTTTCATTTTAATTGACATTACAGTGTTGTTAGGTTGGTAATGGGGTGGAGGCAGCTGGATTCCAGTTGGGGTGGACTTAGGCTAGTTGCTCGGGCTGCCATGCCTTGCTACTTTCCCTACTCTGTTTATTCTGATGTGTGCAGAAAACCAATAGGAAGCTAAAAGAGCATGACTTCTAGCACATAATAATAAAATAGTAAAATAAAAAAAAATAAAACCAATGACGACAATAGCTAATATTTATTGAGCCCTTAGTCTGTGTCAGGCACTCTTTGAAGCTCTTTATATGAATAAACACATTGAATTCTTTCAACAGTCTGATAAAGCAGGGATCATTATCATTCCCATTTTACAGATAAGCAAACTGAAGTACAGAGATGAGATGGGCAGATTGTAAGACTGCAGCCAGTGATCCCCTCCTCCTGATACTTATGCCCTGTGGGATCCCTCCCCTTGAGTGTGGGAGGCCCTAGTGACACGCTTCTGATCAACGGAATATGGTGACGTAATGGGATGTTACTTCTGGGATTTGACAACCTAAGATAGTGGCTTCTGTCCTGCCAGCAGATTGTCTCCTTTGCTGGCTTTGGTGAAGCAAGTTGCTGTGTTGGGGAGGTCCCTGTGTCAAGCAACACGATTGTTTTTTCACACGGAAGAACACTTTAGAGACTTTCAGACCATTGCCATCCACCAAGAGAATTTTAATAGTAACCCTGTAACCACAACGTCTATAGGCTTTAACTTGCCAGCAGCTGCCTAGGAGCCGAGATCCTCAGTCTAAAGCCCTTGAAAAGCCAAAATTTTGCCAACAACATGAGCTTGGAAACAAACATTTCTGCAAAGGAACCTTCAGACCAGACTCTAGCCCTGGCTGGTGACCTGATTGCAGAGCCTTCGGAGAGATCCTGGGTAGAGGACCCAGCTAAGCTGGTCTAGATTCTTGACCTACAGGGGGCGCCTGGGTGGCTCAGGTGGTTAAGCATCTGACTTCAGCTCAGGTCATGATCTCACGACGGTCTGTGAGTTCAAGCCCCACGTTGGGCTCTGTGCTGACAGCTCAGAGCCTGGAGCCTCCTTTGGATTCTGTGTCTCCCTCTTTCTCTGCCCCTCCCCTGCTCATGTTCTGCCTCTCTCTCTCTCTCTCAAAAATAAATAAACATTTAAAATTTTTTTAGATTCTTGACCCACAGAAACTGTGAGATAATATGTGTTGTTCTAGGCTTCTAAGTTTGTGAGAATTTGTTATGCAGCCATAGATAACTATGCAAGAGACATAATATAATTTGCCCAAAGTCTTACATCAATCCAGCTACAGGCTGCAGATTCTTTCTCAATGATCATCTCATATGGAAATAACCCCAAGGAGTTCACCACATGGTACTGGGTTTCCCATTTAGAACATCAGAAGTTTTCCCTGACATTCTTAAATGGTTTTTTTTTTTTGAAAGAGAAATGGCATTTTTAAAACTTCAGAATTCTGAAGGAAAAAGAACCTCAGGAATTTTGTTTATAGTACGGGATAAAGCATCGGTCTTGACTTTTCCATACTATTTTTATTTTGTTGTGCAGGGAACAGTTCAGGGAACTGTTCAGCCAGTGACTCTTTGGATTTAGCATCAGTCTGTTTTCATTATATAACGATTCTAAAGGGAAGTAAGGCCAGACAGAGGGAGTTGGGGCTAGACGATCAGCAGGGAACCATTTGTAACATCCAAACACCAGTTTAAAGGAAAGGTGAATGTAGTGGGTGAATGTGGTGGGTGAGCTCTTTCTCAGAGGTGCCTGTAAGAAGTGGTTTAGCTTTTTTTTTTTTTTTTTTTGCATTTAAAGATTTGAATGAGCTGTAACTTCATGTCTGTTTAAATTTCTGGGGGGAAAACCAAATAAACATGCATGTCAACAATACATTAGCATTCCTGATAGTACCTATGCTCTTTCCCTGTCTGTGGCCAGAGTTGTTTTAATGGCACATTAGGTCCTGACCCCTGAGAGGCCCTTCTTCCTGCCATAATCACCACCCAAGTAAAAAAAAAAAAAAAATCAACCCTCTCAGGATGCCTTCCACTCTGGAGAGTCCCTTGCTCTAGGAATGGAAATACATAGAATGATTTTTCCACATTGAAGGCCACGTTAAAGATGTTTTAATTCCAGTCATCCACAGAGAGAACCACAACAGGGTTCCTGCAGCCACGAAGCCCACAGATTTGAGTTGCTTTCGCCTTCTGGTATCATGATGGCTTTCTCAGGCCCCCGTGTCTTCTGTTAACCTGGATGGGCTGATGTCCCGAGTAGGAAGTGGCAGACAGCCTGGAAGTCCCTGAGTTCAGCAAATAAAGCAGTAAACACTGCACTGTGTTCCTGTGGGGACAGGGGACGTTTGAAGCTGAGAGTCATGAGAAAGCATGGGACATTTGTCTTGCCATGCTCTTCATTTCCCAGCCCTCTCCACTCACGGTAGTCCCACCCTTCTTCCTGTCTTCTCATATATGAGGCGTATGTATATATTTTCAAAATACTTTGGATTCGAAGATGAAAATCCTGACATAAATATCAATCGCCCCATTACTCTTACAGGCTGTGAAGTCGTCATGATATTTTCGTAGAGAAAAAGAAAAAAGCTCTAACCTGAGCTATAAATTGAGGTTTTCAGACAAGTGTTCTCTGATTTTGAACTGCAATAAAGGCTTGCTCGCTGGTGACATTTCCGAGAGATCTTACACTTGCAGTTTTGGAAGTGTCCCTTATGGAGCCGAGAATGTCTTTTTGCCATATTTCTGGCCGCCTTAGACATTTGGTTCTAAGTTTAAAATTTTAAGATGATCTAGTTCCATTTACTCTTGGCATAACTTGAAGAAAGACTAAGTAAAAGGCTCTTGGAAAGCTTTTACAAGTCATTTTGGATGACAGTCTCATCAGACAAAAGACGGGGGAGGAGTTAAGTGTAAATGAATCAGAAACATGTGGATGACATTTCCCTTAGCAAGCAACTGTGCTTTTAACGTGGCCCCAGGATGCAGCAAGTCAGATGGTAATTTCATTTTGGTTGGGCTCACGTGGCGCGCTTGAACTGGCAAGCCCAACTTGGCTACTGTCCTTTTGCTTTCTGGTATGGAGTGTCACCGTGTCCCCAATACCACAAGTTTCCTCTGGGCAGGAGCCATGTACCTATGGCCTCACCCTGTACATACAGGTATTCACCACATTGGTTGGGAACCTTTCCAAAAATGTTCAAATCCCAGATCCTACCTCCTTTTACCAATGATATGGAGGTGAAGCGTGTGAACCCTGGAGTTCCAATTCTTCCTCCTCCATTTACTAACCTTGGGTAACAGTGATGTAACCTCTCAGTCCTTGGGTTTTTTTGTACTGCGAAATGGGGACCATGATACAATAGAAGCCATTAGCTGGAGTTGCTCTAAGAATAAGTTGAGGTTGAGTGTGGAAAAGCATTGAGCACAATTTCTGGTAGAAAGCAAGTGTTCAGTGAATGTTAAGTATGATTGTTGCTGACTCAAACGCCACTATTATTTGTACGTGAATAACACACATTGCGATGGTGCCTAGACCTGGATAGAATACGCTGCCATCATCAGAACATTTGAACACCTGATCTGGAAGTAGTTTGAGAGGTCTTGCCAACAGGATTACCGCCCAGTGTGGTACCATTGGCACACAAGCCCCGGCTGGATGGCCTATAGACTGACTTCAAAGCCTGGCACCACCCACCTGCCTCTGCCTGGCTTTAGAACATTGTGGAATACCCTCAGATCTGGAAATTCCACTTAGAGCTGATGACACCAGGCTTCAGCTCCACTTGTCGTGAAAGCCTGATGACAAGGCAACAATGCACATCAGCGTTCTGTAGCCTCTTTTTGCAAACGGGCACAGATGGGTGGTTCTGTTGTTAACCCGTTACGATTCACGTGCTCCATTTAGATGTGCTTTTGTTGTGAGGCAGGCACCGGGGTCGTAAACTCGGTGCTGTCCTCGTCCCGGCACGTCATGGGTCTCTTATGCCTCGCAACATAAACATGTTCTCACCGCTGGGGGTTTTCCGAAGCCAGAATATGCTAGAGAAAGGAAACTTTGGTGACTCAGGAAAGCTTCAAACCCGTAACAGCATTCATCGCTCCTTGCTGTCATCACCCCCAGCTTACCTGCCAGCTGTGTCTTCCTTGTTCTCTGGAGCTGCCTTCCAGTAGCGCTTGGGTACTGATAGTCTGGGTGTCAGCCCCCCTCCTGATATGTAAATTTGTGTAGCAGATGGAGCAAAATGTTCAGAAGGTGCTTTTAGAACGTGTGTGTGTGTGTGTTGATGGGACATCTGAAACACAGGAGGCCGCTCATGATGACGGCAACATGAGGGTCCTTGGTGGTCATTCAGCGCCATTGTCGGTGACTATGTCTTTGAGAAAAATCGATTCTTCAGTTCATGATCTCTTCCAGCACTAACAAAACATGTTTACTCATTGCTTTTAAGAATCCCAAATGCTGCTTTTTTTGCACTCTGGCTGTTAAGGAATTACTTGATATATGCTACTAATCTTAGTATTCCAAGCAGACTTCTCCTTTACACGTCGGACTCTGAGTCCAGTTCGTCTTGGATGCCTCCCATTTGGTAAAAGGTGTAAGACATATCAAGAAAAGTGCTCCTTGTGCCCATCCTCCAGCCTCATGAAATCTAACCAGAAGATTCACGTAAGTCAATCATAACTCTCCTTGCAGTCTCCAGACTCTTCCATCGTGGGCATTCATTCACAAGTTAATTTCTTTCACTCCACAGACATTTATTAATTCTGTGGCAACCATAGTGCAAGATACTGGGGATCAAAGGAGGAAACACAGAGTCTCTCTTGTGAGTAAAGTATGTTGTAAATGAGGCAGAAACATAAACAAATTGGATGGTGCCATTTGTTCAGGGCAAATAGAAGTGAACAACAGTCCTGAGGAGAAAACAGAACGGATGACCCTGATGAGGCTGCATCCTCTGGGGGGGAGATTTTATGGGGAAGATGATATTTGCACTGAATTTTGGAGGATAAGCTGGAGTTGTTGAGGACCCATGCAAATTCAAGGAGGTGTGAATATGATTGACAGGAGTTTTAAATTTCATCCTGCCCCTGAGAGAGATGAGTTTCGTGGGGATTCCAAAACTCAGAGGAACAGTAGGAGACACTCTGGTCTATATAAGGAAAGGGAGAAGGGCCCTAAGGGATGGTGCCGGTTGGCTTTCAAGGAGTTAGAAATTCACTGAAGCAGGAACAAACACCTCAGACAAATGGCGGCCAGTAGAATTTTAAGTGGTTTGCTGATCTATGCTGACCTGTGTCCTCTTCTTCTATTAATCCAGAATCTTCCGTAAAAGTTTGGGTGTGTGACTGGTGCTCTGGGGAATGAAATGGTGGACAGTGTGTGTGCCCGGGATGGGAAATGAGGGAGTGATCAGGCTTCTCTTGGCCGGCATGGAAGTACCAGGGAAGGCCCAGGTTCTGGAAATCTGGGCAGTGACCAGCAAAACGTGAGCAGAGGACCCAGGTAGACACAAGAGCCATGTTAGGAGCCAGGCAATAGATAAGAAAGAGGCAGCAGGACTCTTTGGCAGGACTGACTTAAAAGCAGGTGTGAAAATCACTATCCTCCCTTAAATACACCAGAGGAAAGGGACTTCTGAAGGGATGGGAGAATCTAGGTCCTGCTATCACATGGTGAGGTGTTTCAGATGCCAGCCATTTGAGATTTAAAAGGTACATGGGAGGTAGAGTCACCCGAATATGGTAACAGATTGAACGGCAGAGGCAAGGATCAAAGATAGCAAAAGGATGCCAGTTATGCTATTAACTAAGGTAGGGAACTTGGGAGGATAGTGATAGGAATTCTTTTTGAAGGGGAGGGGGATGGGCAATGGGAATGGAATATGAAGTGTTATAAGATATCCACATGGAGAGGCCCAGCCGGTGTCTAGGACTGTAAATGTGAGAGCAGGATAGAGGTCCATGATGGAGCTCTAGATTGTACAAAGGGGGCCAGGTGCCTGGAGAAAACAACAGAGAGGGACCAAAGGAGAAGGCAAGAGGGGACAGCAGAGACCTAGATGGACCAGCATTCAAGAGAGGCTTCTAGATGGGACCCTTCTGGAACCCCTTTCTTTAAAACTTTGCTCTGTTGCCTTGGATATCACTCTTTTCCTCTCTTCTGGCTCCCAGGTGAAGGAAGTGCAGATGGGAGTTGCTTCTTTACCCAAGGGACCTTGAACTGCCTTTCATTGTATCTATTCATCTTTGGAAGGCAATTATTTAAAATTTGAATATTTCCTCATAGAGTTATTATAAAACCATGGTTCAATGCCTCTGCTTTTGGCATAGGCCCTGGGACATCCTATATGTGGCTAGAAGAGAAATCCATGGGTGAGGGCTGATGGTTCCCCTATTCAAGACTCTGAGACAAGCCATCACCCTTCCTACTCCACCCCCAAGCCCCCAAACACCTGCTGTCTTTGTAGTCACCCATTTGGATGAACAGATTACATAAATTCCTTGGCTAGAACCCAAGGAATTGAGTCAATGAATCAATCTCTTAGTTCACTCCAAGCTATGAAATCAGCTCTTAATTCTTTATACCTCTCTTCAGAAAAAGCCATGAACAGGAAGAGTATTCTAATTTGGAGGCATCTGTGAGGCAAACCAGTTAACAGGTGTGGTATTAAGTAGGGCTAGGAGTGGCCAGGAGAACAGTGATCAGTCTAAATTGATTGAAGGAGTTGACAAAACTATAGGAGGTAAGGTGGCGAGTATGTGTGGAAGCCATGAAGTGTATGGGCAGTATTTAGATCAGAGCTGAAAGCCTCTATAAAAAGGACCACTGCATTTTAAGTTAATGGGAGAGACATTAGTTAATGAGTGGTTTGTTGAAAACAGCAGGTGGCAGGGGAACAATAGTGAACAAGGTGGGCACAGACTTCAGCCTCTGAAAGGATTACAATCTAACACAAGAGGTGGGTAGATCCTTGGCTGGGGAAAGACAGGGTGCTTTGGGAACCCCCCCAGAAGGGAGCCAATCCCTCATAAGCAGGAGGCAAGTGTGTGTAGGGAGGCATCCTAGAGAATAAGAATTAGCCATGATGAATGACGCAGAAGAAAGTTCCAACCTTGGGGACCAAAGGAAATAGCGCAGCTGGAGTGTGGCTCTGACAACCTGAATGAACTCCATTTTGCTGGAAGCTAGAATGCAGAAAGGGTGAAGAAACGAACATTTGGCATTTTGCAATCTCTAGAATTTAGTTTCCTTAAGTGAACCAAAATGGAAAACATTTATGAAAAATAATTTTCTAAATTCCAGTGATAATGGAGATTGCTTAACCAACCATGGAATATAGAATATTTTATAACTAGTATTAAAACTAGTTCTCAGAAAAGAAAGTTCAGTTACTGCCACCAATTGGATTTTTTTCTCTAATATGAACCTGGCATTGGAGCTGGGAAGTTCTTTTGTTGTTGAAATGAGTAATTATAAGCCTTTAATAAACATGTTAAGGGAATTCCCTTTTTATACCAAAGACATCTAAAGCCAGAGGCAAAAATTACAAGAAGCCAAAGAGGGTTTTTCATACTCTTATTATTTGTTTAAAAGTAGCAAAATGGTTTTTTATCCTCCTTAAATGATCAGGCAAACATTTTCTCTAGGGAAATCCTTGAGCCCCAGGGTTGTTTCAGTTTCCTTTACCTCCGCCTTAAGCATCCAATCCTTTCTCTCTGCTCACCTGCTTTGGCATGGTTCTAAAGACTGGAGTCCCCGTGGGTAGCAGACACAGAAATGAACTGAGCCCTCAGGAGACAATTTCACTGCCGCTTGGCTCTTAAGTATAACAGGTAGGAAGTCAGGTTGCCAGCCTTCACATTTAAATGAGGACCAAAATGCAAGACCTGTTAACATTTCCGAGGATTCTTTGTTGATAATCACATATATTTCTAAGTTGATTTAACGTTCTTGATTAGAAGCGGCTATGTGTACATATAACTTGCAAGGGCCATTTTCTCTCTATTAGGAAGAGGATGGAGTGTTTCAGAAGGGAAACAATGGTGCCAGGGAGTAGTTCACTAACTGAGTTAATTTCATGGTCTAACGTTTAGGTATTGCACCACAATTTTTTTTTTTTATTCAAGTTGTGTGTGGCTTGAAGCCAACAAAATAGTCATTTCTAAAAGATTTTTAAGACATGAATTGGAATTTTTGAATGACCTAATTTTAAATGAAAAGTGCAGAGTTTTAAGATCTAGCCCATTTATTAATATGATTCATAATGAGTCATGTACTGTTTGTCTCTGCATTTTCTTTGGTAGCTAAGTAGCCATAATGCCACTTGGGTCATTTTGCCACAGCTTCAATGGGCTACGAAGTACTCTCAGCCCCTTGATAATCGCAGCTAACCTTCACTGAAGATGTAACATGTGCCCAGCACTGTACGTGTCTTATCTTGCTGGGACCGCCCAATACTTCTGTAAGGCAGGGATATGGTAATATGCCCATTTTACACAGAGGGAAATGGACGTTTAGAGAGTTTGCATGACTAACTTACTGTTGCATCATTAGTAAGAAGAGGGGCCTAGATTTGACCAGGATGAACTGATTAAATAATCAGAGTTTCAGAATCTGTGCTCTTAACTTCTCCATCCTGCCTTTCTCAAAAACCCCTACCATGCCGCATTTCATCCACTGGTCGGGGAACATGTGTTTTGTGATTTAAAGACAGAGTTTCCCTAAAGTGAACTTGATCAACCAGGTAAAGAATCCATCCTGATTAAATATCAATGAGGCAGTTTATTGACTTCTTTGTGGTGATTTCCCAGGGAAATGGATTCCTGAATGGAATCACTCATGCAGGCTAATATATTTGTCAGTTATGCAGAATGCAATACCACTGCGTTAATTACTGCCCCACTTCACTCATGTTCCTGTAAAATGGAGGCCTCTCTTTACAACTACCCTTTAGAGAAGTCTTTATGAAACATTAGGGTCATATTCACGATGATTATGCAACATTAGATTGCCAAAGGAGCTTTGTTTTGAAGCTGATGAGTGAGAAATGGATCATTAAGAACCCAAGATAAATTTCTATAAGAAATGGGCGTTCTCAGCCTTTACTTCTCAGTTAAAAAAAATTGTCTCTGGATTCACGGTAGATTGAAAACCAGAAGGCCTTTTAAAACTGTAGCTAAGGGAGGGTGGGTGATGGGTATTGAGGAGGGCACCTTTTGGGATGAGCACTGGGTGTTGTATGGAAACCAATTTGACAATAAATTTCATATATTGAAAAAAAAATATGCTACATTTATGGATTTTTTATTTGAATAAAGAATCAAATTACATTAAAAAAAACAAAAAAAACTGTAGCTAAAATCGCTCTTTTAAATAAATAAACTTTACTGAGGTGTAATTTACATACAGTAAAATGCAGCCAACTTAAATGAGTTCGGACAAACGTGTGCAGCCATGTAACCACCGCTATACCTAAGACGTGAACATTTCTGTTGTCTGCTTCCCTGTCAACACCCAGCCCTGGCCCCAGGCAATCGCCGATTTGCTTTTGGCATTGCAGATTAATTTTCCTTTCATGGGATCTTGTATAAATAGAATCATACCATTGGTACTACATTGTGTTTGGCTAAGTTTTCGCTCATTGTGTTTCCAAAATCGATCCTTCATGTTGCACATTTGAGCAGTTTGTGCCTTTTACCTGCTAAGTAGTGTTCCGTTGTAAGAATGTACATACCACAATTATTTGTCCATTCACCTTTCCACGGACGTTTAGATTATTTTTAGTTGAGCTGTGATGACTAAAGTTGGTATAAGTGTCTGTGTTTTCTTTTCTCTCAGTTAAATGTTGAGGGGTGAGATTGCTGGCTCAGTTATGTTTAACTTTGTATGTTGTGTTTAGCCCTATGTTTTCCCAAGTGGTTATACCATTTTGCATTCCCACCGCAAGGTATGTGAGTTCCCGTCGCTCTATATCCTTGCTAACAGCAGATAGGGTCAAAATCGCTGTCTTTTATTTATTTATTTATTTATTTATTTATTTATTTATATTATTAAAAAAAAATTTTTTTTAACGTTTATTTATTTTTGAGATAGAGCACGAACAGGGGAGGGGCAGAGAGAGAGGGAGACACAAAATCTGAAACAGGCTCCAGGCTCTGAGCTGTCAGCACAGAGCCCGACGCAGGGCTCGAACTCACGGACCGTGAGATCACGACCTGAGCCGAAGCTGGACGCTTAACCGACCAAGCCACCCAGGCGCCCCAAAATCACTGTCTTTTAAAAATGTGTGTTTGTGTATCTTAGAAGCAGGTAATACACAGCCTCTTCACAAAGCTAACTTTAAAAGCCAAATTTTGTCGATATTGCAAAGTCACAAGATTCATTCTGTGGCGGTCAGTGGGGGGGGGGGGCAGGGAGGATAATGCATTGTTTCTGCTTCTCTGGAACTGAGCTATTGGCAGCATTAACTGGAATCCCCTGGCTTCGTGCCTTTGTAAAAATTCTCCCTGGTGGTGGAGGGGAGGTGATTTCCTGTCGTCCCAGAGGCAGAACAGAGCCATACCAGTGCGGGGCACGGGGTAGGTGTCCCACAAGTCCTTCTCATTGCTTATGCACTTTTCATGGAGTCTCAGCCGTCCCCCCACCCATCTTATCATTAGCATACTGTTTTATTTTATTTTATTTTTTTCATGTGTATTTGTTTTTGAGAGACCGAGAGAGAGAGAGAGAGAGAGAGAGAGAGAGAGAGAGACGGAACACGAGTGGGGGAGGGGCGGAGAGAGAAAGGGGAGACACAGAATCGGAAGCAGCTCCAGGCTCTGAGCTGTCAGCACAGACCCCGACGCGGGGCTCGAACCCACCGACCGTGAGATCGTGACCTGAGCCGACGTCAGATGCTCGACAGACTGAGCCACTCTGGCACCCCTCATTAGCATACGGTTCACCACACTTTGAGTCCTCTGCTATTAAGAATGGTGCCAAGTTTTGGAATGGAAAGGCTAGAACATAGAGGTGATTCTGTTTGACCTACTTCAACTGACAGAAAATGCGATCATTAAGCTGACCGAGAGTGCTTATGGTAGACACAGAATGAATTGTGGGTTTTGTTTTTTTTTTTTAATTTTTTTTTCAACGTTTATTTATTTTTGGGACAGAGAGAGACAGAGCATGAACGGGGGAGGGGCAGAGAGAGAGGGAGACACAGAATCGGAAACAGGCTCCAGGCTCCGAGCCATCAGCCCAGAGCCTGACGCGGGGCTCGAACTCACGGAGCGCGAGATCGTGACCTGGCTGAAGTCGGACGCTTAACCGACTGCGCCACCCAGGCGCCCCGAATTGTGGGTTTTTTATGAAGTAAGGTTGGACTCTCAGAATCTACTCTATGTCTGCCACTGGGGCAGGCAGTGGGGACACAGAGATGAAAGATGCGCCCTGCCTTCCCCTCAGTGGAGAAGATAAGTCAGCCAGCTGCACAGTCGAGGGTGTGTATGCTCTAATAGGACTAAGTACAGGGTTTCCTGAGAGTACGAGGAGGCCCACCTATCACAAGTTCAAATCCATTCCACAAATATTTGCCTAGCTGCTACAGACCGGGCTCTGAACTTGTTGGAGCCACTGACACTCACAGACCTTCTAGCCTGGTGGGAAGATGGATAGAAAGCCAGTAAAGCAAGTAAAGGGAGGGAAGCACATGGCAGAAGGATTTGTTCTGGTTTGGAGGGGCGGGAAGGACTTGAAGAATGGTGAGGGTTCCGGAAGGGCTCTGACAGGAGGGAGGTGAGGGGAGAAGGGTTCCAGGTGAAGGCAGAAGCAATGAATCCCGAATCCAGCTGGAGCGTAGGGGGAGCCAGGAATGGAAAGAAGACACACAGCAGAGCTCCAAGGTGCTTGTCATCACACATGGGCAGTTCTCTGTGCGGAGGAGCAGGGGCCAAAGCGGAGAGGGGGGAGGCGAGGATGCAAGCTTGTGGTGAAGGTTTCAACTCGGGCTTTTAAAGAGGGGAGCTATGTGTATACTTAGGACTGGGATCGACTATGAATCAGCTTAAGCTAATAGTTCTACGAGCGTGCTTCACCCTTCACTACATCTGAATATGTTAATATTCATACAATTTAGCCAGCAAACTTACATTTTAGGTGGAGTCTTTTTTTTAATTAATTTTTTAAAATATTTATTTTGAGAGAGAAAGAGAGCAGGCATGAACATGAGCTGGGGGAGGGCAAAGAGAGGAGAGAGAGGATCCCAAGTAGGCTCCAAGCTAATAGCCCAGAGCCCGATGTGGGGCTTGAATCCCACAAACCGTTGAGATCACGACCTGAATGGAAACCAAGAGTCGGACGCTCAACCGACTGAGCCACCCTGGCGCCCCTACTTGGAATCTTTAAGTAAAGCCTCCCTTCGCCCATATCCTATAAGTTGACATTTCTCCTAACACTATTTTCCACGAGTCACACTCGCCAGAGCCACCTGTGATCCTCACATGGCAGCTTGAGAGGGTCCTGGAGAGATTGTGAGGGTTCACTCTCCTTTTCAGAAGAGGCCTTGACACATGGCCTTGAACCCAGAGCTCTGGTCATTCTTCTCCTGGTCTCTCTCATAGGCCTATTCCCAGAGCTGGAATTTTGTTTACTTCCCTGTTCTGAATTAAGTTGTGTCTTTCACAACTGGACAGCTTTTCAGAACTTCTCCCATTTCAAAAACTCCAGGTATTATGTTTGTTTTCTTGCCTAGGACACGGAATGGTGCCCGCAGCACAGTGGGCACTCAGTGATCAGGTCTCGAGTGAATGGATGAGAACATTGAAAGTGAACCAGTGAACCGATATTAAAAATACCTGGTTTGGGGGCGCCTGGGTGGCTCAGTCGGTTGAGCGTCCGACTTCAGCTCGGTCATGATCTCACAGTCTGTGAGTTCGAGCCCCGCGTCGGGCTCTGTGCTGACAGCTCAGAGCCTGGAGCCTGCTTCGGATTCTGTGTCTCCCTCTCTCTGACCCTCCCCCGTTCATGCTCTGTCTCTCTGTCTCAAAATAAATAAAACGTTAAAAAAAAAATACCTGGTTTGCTTTTGCTTTCTTATCAACACACACCGTCGCCTTTACTCCCATACACCCTTCCTCCCAATTTGAACTCTAGACTACAGGAAGACAACCCTTGAAAATGCAGTTATTGATTCTGAAATCTAAATGTTAGTTCCTGCCACCACCCCCAACCTACCCCTTTTTGCTGCTTTTTAGAAAGAATTGACTATTTGGAGGGAATCGCTCCCTGCTTTTTAAAACCTATGTTTGATTGCTTCAGGGCAGAATAAAAATTCTTCCTGTGCTTTTTCTCCTAATTTTTAACCTCTATGATGGAAAACTGTTGCCTTTATTTATAATGTGCTACTAATCTTGTATCGCCTTCCAACCATTAATTCTTATCACCTCCCGGCAAAGGATACCGTGCAGATTTATATAATCTGCTGGCAGACAGGCGATACTGTCACATTTGCCTGAGCTATGAGCTTTGCTCTCTGGAAAAGTGTTTGTTAATGAAAGGAAGGCAAGTTACATTTTATACAGCAAAAGTGTCCTTGTCCTTATTCAGAGGTGCTGCTGCAGCCACCTGCTAGAGAGCGGGGTTGGGAACAGCTGCGTCTAGAATGGCTGGAGGGCAAAGGACACACACTTGGAATGTTCCTTTACCCTGTCTGGAGATGAAATTGGAGAGCAAACCTTAGTATTTGTACCATTTTCCTTGAAACCTCAGGTGTAGGGCTCAAGTAGGCTCTGGAGAAGGTGGTGGCAGCCAGCTGGTCTCCTACGCTTCTGACTAATGTGGTTGCGGGTATGGACTAGTGACTGACCACGTCTCCGGGTCTGGCAGCGTGGGGAAAGGCTCCAACTGGCCTGGAACCCCAGTACTGGATGGTTTGGCTTTCTGCTTTAAGTAGCTCTGCAACCTTGGGAAAGCCACTTGACCTTGGGAAAGCCACTTGACTCTTCTGCGTCTAGCTTCCTCTTTGACAAAATGGACAGGTCACGGCTGCATCTTCTTGGCCTGTGTCGGAGAGCTAGCAGGAAGATCGGAAGGAATGTGCGTTGGTGCCTTGACAAGAAAAGCCATGCATGCATGCAAAGCAGCATTCTGGAATGTGTGGAGGTGTTGGGGGGGCAAAGCAAGGAGAACCGAAGGTGATAATTCTGAGCAGAGGGCCGGCTAGGCTCTGGTACTCTACAGGTGGTTGAGTTGGTCCCAAACTAGTGACAAGGGAGAAATAGCAAGTGTCCCATGTGGAAACAGGGTAGGCTTCACCCTTTCTGGCCCACAATCACCAGGTAAAAAGAATTTCATCTGGATACATTCTCTACCTCCTTTAGGGTGACCACACACCCAGTCTATACCTGCCATATCCCTTTTATTCTTAATGGTGTCCTGATTCAGAGGATAAATTATGTGATGCTGTACCTACCAGGCACTTGATTAGTCGGTGATCCGGTAGATGCTGAAGCACCTTGAATGTCACAGGATTTTCAAAACCTGGAGGCCTCACAGACACCCTACTTCAGGACTGGGAACCAGCACTTAGCACTTGTCTTTTCTCTGCTGTTTGGTAACTCATCATTATCTATCGGTAGATCTTCATTCTTTTGTTGCATAGTCTTCTTGCTCATGGAAGCAGGGAGGAGAGTCTTGTTTTCTGAGAACTTCTGTTCAAAGGCAAACATGTGGCCACGTACTTTAATGAATCAATATACACAAAGTTAGAACAGGCAGAATACAGAGTTCCTCACCCCCAACATGTCCTCATTCTAATCCCTGGAACCTGTGAGTATGGTACCTTACGTGGCAAAAGAAATTGAGGTTGCAGATGGAATTAAGGTTGATAATCAGCTGACCTTGAACTAGAGAATTCATCCTGGACCATCTGGGCAGATGTGACGCCACCACAAGTTTCCGTAAAAGTGGAAGTGGAAAGCAGAAGAGGCCATCAGAGTGATGTGATGTCAGAAGTCATCTTGCTGTTACTGGCTTTGAAGATAGAGAAAGGGGACCACGAGCCAAGGAATGTAGGAAGGCTCTAGAAACTGGAAGAGGCAAGGGAATGGATCATCCCATAGAACCTCCAGAAAGGAATGCAGCCTGTCAACGCATTGGTTTTAGCCCAGCGAGACCTGTGTTGGACTTGTGTAACTGTAAGATAATCTGTGTTTTTTTTTTTAAGCTACTAAGTTTGTGGCTTAATAGAAGTGCTAGAAACCTAATAATAATGATGGTAAACTAAAATAGAAACTAGTTAGAAACTATTCAGGTAAACTAAATAGAAAACGAATGCAGCACTCATCAATCGATAAGCATCGATTGTATATTTGTCATGCGTCTAGTACTAGTGCTGTGGGAAAAATCCCAGGGAAATAGAACACACAGAATGTGCCCTCAAGGAGCACGCTAAGGCTAAAGCATGTAGAGCATTCAGAGACAGTGAGGGTGCTAATTACGTGCTGAGTATATTGAGCAGGAGAATTGGAAAACAAGATTGTAGGAGACTCTACACGAGCAAGAAGGCGATGGGTGAGAGTGATGAACGAATGGGACACTTTGAGAGTTTCTAACTGATAATGATCTCAGACTCCCAAGGAACTTATCAATCAGCGGACTTAATTCCCGTTTATGGAATTCTACATGGCACACAACAAGCATTGGACATTCTTCTATGCAGAGACACTTTTATCACTCTATATTGTCTTATCGGGTGATTTCTTATAACACACGCATGCTCTCATGGGCTGAATTGTGGCTCCCCAATACATATGTCCACATCCTCACCACTGGAACCTATGGATATGAGCTCATTTGGAAGAATGGTCTTTGTGGATGTGAAGATCCTTTGTAGATGTAAGGGTCTTGTGATGAGACCATCTAGAGTATCTAGTTGGGCCCTAAATATAATGACAAGCGTTCTATAGGAGACACACAGAAGAGAAGACACACAGCAGAGGAGAAGGTGATGTGAAGACAGGCAGAGATCGGACTGATGTGGCCACAAGCCAAGGAACACCAAGATTGTTTGCAGCCACCAGAAGCTGGGAGAGGCAAGGAAAGACACTTTCTAGAGCCTTCCAGGGAAACTTGGCCCTGCTGGCACCTTGATTTCAGACCTCTGGCCGCAAAAACTTTCTAGAGAGGGTGCGCCTGGGTGACTCAGTTGGTGAAGCATACAATTCTTGATTTTGGCTCAGATCATGATCTCATGGTTGTGAGATCAAGCCCCGTGTTGGGCCCCGTGCCGGGTGGGGAGCCTGCTTAAGATTCTCTCTCTCCCTCTCTCTCGCTGCCCCTCCCCTGCTCTCTCTCTATTCCTCTCTTAAAGAACAAAAACTACCAAAAAACTTTCTAGGGAGAATAAATTTCTGTTGTTTTAGGCACCGCATTTGTGGTAATTTGTTATGGCAGTGCTAGGAAACTAATACACACGGCCAACCCCACATAGATGTCCCAGAAATGGATCTCAAGCCTAGAGAGTCCTGAGAGCCCCAGGCCCGTTTTATTCAGTTGCCTGCCTGATGTCTTCAGATGTTCCCAAACCATTTTAAATCCATTTTGTCCCATATTCTTCCTTGTGCCCAAGCCTGGCCCTTTTCCAGTTTCCCTAGGAAGCTAAGTGATGCCACCATCCGCTCAGCTGGTCACATCAGAAGCTTGGGAATCATTCTCGATACCTCTCTTCCCTACATCCGAAATGCACGATCACTATTGAATTTGCCTCTCAAATATTCCTCAAATCTGTCCACTTCCCTCTGAATTTCCACCATTACCACCTTTGTCCTTGCTCTGACTATCTCTTGCCGGAATTACTGCAACGCCCTGACCTCACCTCAGCTCCCCGCAAAGATGGGTCCTGGCCATCCCCAGTCTCTTTTCTACCCTGCGGCCATCATGCTATGTTCACAATGCAGCTTTGACTATGTTAGCCTCTGCTTAGAAGCCTTCAGTGATTCCCACCGCTTGTATGATAAATACAAAACTAATACGGACTGGGGATGGCTACAAGGTCCACCCCCACCCTGCAGAAGGCTCCCCGTTGGGGCCTACCCCTTGGTCAGCCTGCCCTGCTCTATGTACCTCCTGCCCCAGCACTTTTGCACATGCTGTTCCCCCTGTTAGGAGTTATCCTTTCCCTCTTTGCCTGGATAACTTTGACTTATGCTTCTAATCCCAGTGTTATTTTCTCAGAGGAGTTGCCTCTGGCTTCCCAAACCAGGTAGAAGACTTCTGCTTTGCAGACTTTCATAGTATCCTGTATCTCTCCTTCAGAGATCTTGCCCATGTTGCAATTTTACATTTTTTTTAATTTTATGAATGGATGTGCTACCTTGGTAGATTTATATACTCCAGTGAGAATAGAGAAATTGTGTCCCAGGGCCTAGCAGCATGTCTAATAGATGTTTAATAATATGTCTTGCATGAATTGATGTATTAAATAAGTGATGTGTAATGTTATCCATATTCTGAGAAGGCTCTTGCCACTTGAGGGTTATAGTGAAGGGGCTAAAAATGTGGCCGCCAGGCACACACAGGAAGAGGAAAGGTGCTCCCCCCATCTTTTGGGGGGCTCTTAAACCATTCAGGGTCTCACCAACATCATCTGTCTTCTAATTTGCTTGAACATTGCAAACTGTCTCTGAGACCTGGTTTTGGAAGAATAAGTGTATAAAGTCTATTTTCTGGAAGCATATGAGTCAGTTAAGCTTTTATTTCCCAAGTGCTATGCCAGCTTGTGATTTCAGCAGGATGCAACAGGTGTACATATTTTTAGCTTTTATGACAAGTATTGTATACTGATCCTCAGGAGTCCTCAGCTTGAATGATGCCAAGTCGGGAAGAGTTTCCCCACATCAGTGTGTTTGTTTGGAGAACAGTGAAGCTAATAGAACAAACAAACAAACCAAACCCCCAAAATGAAGAACAAAAAAACTCTTTCCCCTTACTAGAAGCAAAGGCAGAAATATTGAGCTTTGGCTTCTGAAAAGAGAGCATGGTTTTAGGAGAAAGAGGCTGATTTCCAAAACCCAGAGCAGGGTAGCTATGAAATTAGTATGGAAACAATTGCTCCTTGCCTGAAAACAAGACACCAGCCCCTGAAACATGCTTTGCCTCTCCTTCAACTCTCTAGGGAACTTTTCCCTCGACAGGTGAAGGTTTTGAAGAGTACTTTAATTAACTTGTATCAAGGAGACTGTACATAAGAACTGTGTAAAGATTTCTTTAATTAGTGAATTTTATCAGGTCTTTTCCAATGTCCGTCAGTAAGGTAGTTGGTAGGCTGCCTGGGTCCTTGGCGGTATGTTCGGTCAATAAGCTATTCATGACTTTAGCGAGTAGCTAGGTTTTTAAACCAATGAGAATTTGGTGGGCAATTTCCCTTTGCTACCTTTAGCTACATAGCTAGAATCTATAAACTGTTCTCTCTCTGAGACACAAAGTGCTGAGGTGAGCAAGCAGCCTTGCAGGGTCTAAAGCAGACACGTTAATTGCCCTGCTGAAGAAGCATGGCACATATTTACTCTTAAATGTAACTAAAGAGGGGTTTAGTGTTATATCTGGCAGGGTGGGGGGTGCGGAGGGGAGAGTGGAACACCATCGTGCATGCCGTGTACCTTTGTTAATTGAAAAAAAAAATTGTTTTCGGTATAATTTTGAAGAGTCACATGCATTTCATTGTCTTTCCAGAATGGCGATAGAGCCCAGAGAAAGAACTCTGTCCCGCAGTAAATCAAAAGTTAGCAGACAAAAGGTCAAAATGCCCAAAGCCACGAGAACATTAACACTTGAGATATAAAGATTCCCTAAGACACAAATGCTCACCCTCACTTTGGAGAAAGCAGACGTCTTATCTTTGTGAGTTTACAAAATGGAGCCAAACTGTACCCGTGGCCACTTTAACTAAACCGGGGCCTGGATATTTTAGCAGCCCACAGTCATTAAAGCTCTCAGAAAGCCTCCCAGGAGCCAATGCGCTTGCCTAAGTATATGCTGTAAAAGGTCCCAGAGATTTACAAGGGACTGCTCCACGCTAAACCAGGCACCATCTGATAAACAAGCAATTTTAGCTGCAGGCTAAATGATGCTCTTTGAGGCTTTGATTTACAACGCTGAGGATGATATATTTGTAGTTTGGGGATAGGTTCTGTTAGGGGCTTGTTGTGATTACTTACCCATGAGCAGAATTCAGGGCTCAAGTCTTCAACTTGGAGGTCAGAAAATTGGCAGTGGAATGAAAAGGGTTGATAGGGTTTATGGAGATGCTAAATAGATCTATATTATTAAAAAAAGTAATAAGCCAGTGGTTCTGAACACTTCTTAAGCTTTCTGGGGACCGCAGTTTTTTTAGTTTGGCTGAAGTCCCACAGAAGGAAAATATACTGCAAAATTGGATCTGGTGGTCTAATTTGACTTTCATTACGTTTAAAAAGCAAACACAGGCTTAGTTTATTATTGCTGACATTTAAAAATAAGAAAAAAATGTCCAATCTCGCATTTATGTAATTGCTGGAAAGCTCAGAAATCCGAAGGCAACTTTGAAGCAAATCAAATCACCTCCAAGAACGCTGCGGAATAGACGTACAGTACAGGAACTGCAAAAAGTGCTTTTAGAACTCACGGTTCCAAGAAATGACTTGGCAGACTCCTTTGCCCAGAAGTTTTGTATTTGGTAAATATGTGAATGTCCACTAATGTTGGCACTGCCCTAGTACAAAGATAAATAAATATGTCTCAGCAGAGAAATCACATAGTTGATTTCAGTAAAATGTGAGAAGGAGAGCTGTCGGGTGCTGAGTGGGCACAGAGGAGAGGAACGAACCCGGGGGGACACAAGGGGATTTACCAGGCGGACAGACGCCTCCCTGGGTGCTCTTCTTCCTGTCCCATGACTGGCCATGCAGCCAAGCACAGAGAGAAGACGATGGAAGGAGGCATCTTCAGCACCACTGGTATTCTCGCCTGCAGCCCGTTCAGCTAGGCAGCCGTGGCCAAATGTTTCTTCACTGACAAGACCTCAGCCCCCTGGAGTTCCGGTTCAGGCAACACAAAGCAGATTCAGAAACTGGGAGCAAAACTTACCCGTAAAGGAATCAGGGGCAAATTATACATAAGGCAGTAGGTAAGCTCTGAGGTCCCAGCTGGCTGTAGGCTAGGATGTTGGCACCACCCGCGACTTTCTGGTCCGCCCTTATTTTGGCGGGTGCAGGGAACACAGCCGCTCCCTCCTCTCTCAGGAAAGAACCTGATGAAGTTATGTGGGTTGTGGCATGCATGCCAGACCCTTGGAATGGTATGTCTTTTTCCCAGGCAACTTGTATTTTTAGAAAGCCCTAAGCCATGGGACTCTGATGATGCAATAGAGTATGATGGACCAGCCTTTTGGGGAGACTGGAAGGAAGGGGGGGGGTAGGTCTCTGCCAATCAACCTTCACCAAGCACTGTTTCCTTATGGGGTAACACACCCTGGCTGGGCTTAAAGGCTGGTAATAATGACTAGCATTTATTGAGTGCTTACTATGTGCCAGGCACTATTCAAAGGGTTTTATGTATATGAAGTCATTTAATCTTCAAAACAGCCCCTTGAGGTAGGTGCTTTGTAAACTTGAGTTCGCATATGAGGAGATCGTGAAACTCGCCCATGGTCATATGGTTGATGAGGTCACACTCAGCTGCTCCCAGGACAGTGAATGCAACAGCTAATTTTGCAGGCAAGGACCTCTAGACTGGAAACTGAGGGCATCACTCACTGCCCTGACTCCCCAGCAATTGAATCCTTTAGCTTGGTGTTTCAAGTCGGCACTCAGAAACCCTTCCTTTGCAACCATCCCTCACCCTGATGACCACATTGCTCCTCTAAACCTCAGACTGGGAAAAAAAAGTGCCCTCCTCCTTCTCCCTCTAAAATAATTGGAACATCAGCTATATAATGCCTATAAAACACTTAAGACTATGCAAATGAAGGATATTACAGAGACACAAGGATGGTATTTTATAGCAGCCCATTAAGACATATCATTGTAAAGATAGTGGGTTGCACGGAGTTGCATCCTTTTCCCAGATCCTTTCCTGAATTTTAGCGTGGAATTGCATGTGCTTTTAAAATCTACCCAAGCTAATTGTCTTTATGAACACAGACCTCTGCACAAGCTTGACTGGATCTAATAAATTCCCCTGGCCAAAATATTTTTCAAGTATTATAGTGTAATTCACTCTATCATGTCCAGTCTCAGCCTAATAATGCACAACTCCCAGGAGCCAAGTATATTTCATGAAGCTTACAATTACTTTTATAAAAGTTGCAGTAAAGTATAATGATTTTTAATGGCATCAATGATACCATTGTATATATCGGTTTCAGTTTTGAAGTAGACTTAAGTTCAAAGACCCAAGGGGACCATTCTCCTCTCGATGCACTTGTATTACTCCCATTAATGCTAATGGGACAGACAAATGCTGCTCTGGAGGAGAATATATCTACCCTTAGGAAGGTAACAGGTTTTAATTAGTAATGCTTTGAATCGCACAAAAGCAGCTCGCCCTCTGTAAACAGTAAGTGTTCTCACGGATGTAAGCAGGGATCACAGGCTGGGTAACTCATATGGAATCTTCACATGTAAGTTTTGTAAATGAAGACATAAGGCTCTCGTCAGCTGGGAAGGAGGGAAAAAGCCTCGATTTGGGGGAGCTTTTGTGGAAATAAAATCCCAGAACTAAAGCAGTACTTATTAAATTTCTGAGCACCTGAATGTCAAGTAGATCTCTGTAGTGGGGTTGTGACCATGACTGTATCTTTGAAAAGGAAGCTTGGTTAAGCCGATCCTCTAACGCGGCGGCCTGATGGAGGAAGGTCCGCCCTTACTTGATCACAGGCTTTCAGGATAAAAGGTGAAAGTGTGGAGAGGCTTACCCAGCCAGATTGCCCGTGGTGGTTTACTGCTGGAGCTCGGGCAACCAAGCACTTTCTGGGGAGGTGGTTCTCAGGAGAAAAGGGCAGACACCGGATGGGGGAAAGGAAATAGAAAAGAGCTGTCATTTCACATGGGCTTCAGAGTGAGGAGGCCAGAAGGTCAGTTTCTCCCTCCTATGTACACGTCTCTAGCCCGCCTTCAAGAAACCTATACAGTTAAAAAAAATTTCTAATTAAAATATATTTGACGTATAACATCGTGTAAATTTAAGGTGTACCACATGTCAATTTGATATGTATACATTATAAAATGATTGCCATAGTAGCAATAATTAGTACCTCTATCACATCAAATAATTATCATTTCTTTTTGGTGGTTATAATAATTAAGATCTCAAAACAAATAAATCAAAACACATGTAGTTAGAAAAAAACTTATGTATGAAAATACAGTTTTTAGGTATGACTATTGACCCTAAATTTTACAACCCGGGCTTTAGATAGAGTATTTAAAATACAGTATGTTCAACTCAGAATTTTGGGGACATAAATCTGAGATTTATGGGGACATGAATTGAGATAAATTTGTATCTAGGCCCAAACGATCACAGATTTTGTGTTAACGTGGACCAGTCTGGCTTTATCTCTGAGCAAGTGAACTGAATTAGGATGACAATAATATAGAAGTTGGTGCATGTTTTTCCTTTTTCTTAACGTTTTTACGTACAGGGAGGTTCACAAAAAACAGTACTCATTGTGCTTGACTTTAATGACTAGAACAAGAAACAGTGTTGGAAAAGACTGTATTTGGAGGAAACTGATTGGAATAACATTCCGCTGGTTAGAAGCACAATTGTTTCCCCATATAAATATTTGGGGAATACTTTGCTTTAGAAAGACTGAAGGAATTCAATTATGGGAGAGGACACTTTCTGCCATTTCATAAAAGAAAATATAAATATGTAAGGTAAGCGGAGTGTTTCTATTCCATCCTGCTCCTCTGTCTTCCCCTCCTGTGACTCTGAAAAAAAAAATCCCATTTATGGAAATATTAAGAAATGTCATAGGCACATTCTCAAGCTCATGAATTCATTATCACACACATTCGGGCTGGAGAAGTGAGGTGTAATGTCCTTTTCTCTGAGGTGGCCCCAAAAGATGCACTCCGCTGTCAGGATGATTTCATTTAGACCCAATTTCCCCAGATCTTTGAATGTTGCAGATGACTACCTCTGTTCTCTCCACATTTCCCCTCCTGACTTACTAGAGACTGTAAATGTTATTAACTTTGAAGTGTCTATTTATGTGGCTCTACAAACCGTCGTCCGCCTCCCTCCCTCACCCAATCCAACAGAAGTTGGGATTTTGAAGTTTGCACATTGGAAACAGGCTGTTAAAGTCTTTTCAAGCTTGCAACAATTTGCTGAATGCAAACATCAGTCTTATTTCTGCCCAAACAGTAGCAAACCTCTTAATGCAAACTCCTTGGCTGCATTTCAGTCTGGTCACATCGTTTACTTTGCTTTTGATTTTTTTTTTTTTTTTTCTCTTCCCTGCTTTGCTATCTTGAAGTGTGAGGTTTTTCCACTCTAAATGTTCTTCAGTAGCAGCATAACAAATTCTCGGAGCAACTTGGGGACATGGCCTATGAAAACACTCTGGATTACAGAATTACAGAATCCATTTGAGAAGCACGGGGATAGGCTTGATTTTGAATATTCAAACAAATTCAAGGGCCTTGTGATTTCTTCACCTAAACACTAGACCCTGCAAGATTCTGGCGCCCAAATTATTACTGTTAGTGAAATTATTGTTAGTAATTACCAGTTACTACCAGGGTAGAGAACAATAAAACTACCCTACCAGCCTCTGGACAGTTGTTATGTTAGAAATAAATAAACTTCCAGTTTAGATGACTCTTGTTTTTGGGATTCTGATACAGCATCTTAGCCTGCACACTAACACAATTCATAAGAAAACAGGGCAGGGAAAACCATCCTATGTGTGGGGAAATAGGTTCTACTTACATGAATGGGTTAGAAAAAAACATAGGGTGGAAAGCTGCCCCCACGGGGCGAAAGCCCCCAAGGTTAGCTAGCGAGATGTTGTAATGGGATCATGAGTACTTTCCCTCTGATGTCAATATACTATTGTGTTTTCATCACAAACTCCGCTTGCTCCCCAGACCCTTTGCTTCTCACACACACAGGTTAACGATTACTGTCTGATTGTTTTCTCCACGTTCATGTGCGTCAGATCTTGTTTTCTTCACCTTCACCACGTGGGTAGTATCTTGTGAGCTCAATAAATATGGAGATGAAACCCCTGTTCCGGGTTCCTGTCTCCTCCTGGACCTTAGCCTCTCTCATATTCAATTCTGCATCTGCTCTCTTGCTGGACAAGCGAAAACTCCAGACTCATAGTCTGAGATACCTACGGATTGTGTACAATGTTCGAAGGAAGGCAGGAGTTGGATGGGCATATGGGTGTCTGGGGCTGGGGAAGGGGTTTGGGACTGCAGACCAAACCAGTGAGGTTGTGTCTTCTCACACATTTGCTGACTCAAAGGTTTGGAAAGGTTGAGCTGTTGCAAGGCAGGTCTGCCAAACATGCAACTGGGCAGTCAGCGACTGGAACCAGTGAAAGCTTGTACACGGTGCTGTAACGCCATGTAATGTCTGGTCTTGGTCCCATATTCTCAGCTAAATTGGGGGTTCCTTCAGGGTAGGTTCTGCGTCTGCCACTTTGATATCACTTATGGTGCCAAGCATGTGTCTTCTACTTGGTTGGGGCTCAATAAGTAATTGTTTCTTGAGTCGCTTAAATGGATGACACACATGTAAGAGTGGTGGTTAATGAACTAGAAGTACCCAAGTACGATTCATGTCTTTCTCATCCATAGAATTGAAACGAAACACCTCACAAGATCCTCTATTTCCAGTCTGAATTTTATAGAGGAGGAAGCGGAGGCCTGATGAGATGAGCAACTTGCCCAAGATCAGGTAGTATAGGGGCAAACCCAGGACTGTTACCCAGGCCTTCTGTCTTATGAGAATCTCTGTTTGCTCTAAATTGTGCTCTTATTCGGAAGCTGCCCCTGGGTTAGCTAGCAGATCTAGGACTGGCCTGCTCTGCCCTTTACGTGTAAAGGGTCATACATATAATAAAACATATTTAAAGGGAGCGTCCTTTTTAATTTTTAGCAGGAGAAAGTGATTTTTCCAGAGTAGTTGTAATTTGACAAAATTAGAAGGATTCTTTGGAGGGGCGCCTGGGTGGCTCAATTGGTTAAATGTCTGACTCTTCATTTCAGCTCAGGTCATGATCTCATGGTTCTTGGGTTCAAGCCCTGTGTCGGGCTCCCGTGGCAACAGTGCAGAACCTGCTTGGGATTATTTCTCTCTCCTGCTCTCTCTCTGCCCCACCCCTGCTCCTGCTCCTGCTCTCTCTCTCTCTCTCAGTCAAAAAAATAATAAGCTTTTTTTTTTTTTAAATAAGGATTCTTTGGAAAATACATTTTTTTTTTATTCCTTTGGAAGAGATATTGGCGAATGGGCTCTTGTTTTTTTTATACTTAGCTCAATGCTTAGGAAGAGAATATAGGACTCTAAGAAGTATCCTTAAGGTAAAGAGTTCTTCTATAGCTCTTAGTATTACAATGCCTATGTGGGAAATTTGGGGAGGGAGTGCCAGCTGCACTCAACCAAAATATTCAAGATAACAATTAGTAATAGACTAGTAACGGAGGACCAGACTGTATCACTTCAAACTCCTTGGGAGTTCTAGATATTATGTCCAATCATAGCCATGAAGGCCAAAAGGCTTCATGTGAAGCTATAACTTAGAGCTCTATATTTCACAATGCATCCTGCTGTCTCTTTAGTGGGTTTTGTCTTTTGGAAAGTATCACAGTGCACTGAGGAAACAATGAACTGTTACTTGGATACGTTACCTTGAAGGGCTCTTCAAAAATCCCCACTGGGCCTTTATTTCTCAGAGACTAACTTTGCTCATGTGGATACTTAAGTGGGTCCCAAAGCTTGAGAGTGAAGGATGTGGTTTACAACGACAACAACAACAAAAACCAAAATTAAACACAAATGCTTCCTGGCAAAGGGGTAGATGGAGCAGTGCTGAGGAAAGCTAACCAGCGGGTGCCCAAAAGCTGAAACTTCAACCATTTGGTCAGGAAAAGTGTATTCTGTCAATCGAGTCTCAGGAAAATTAGATGTGCGCTGACAATGGTTTTTACACATATAAGCATGTCTAACTGAAATCTAATTATGTAAATGGTAAAGCTTTTTCTAATTTGCTTTCTCATTCCATCAGTAAACCTTGATTGAGCTTTTATTGCTGTTGGCCAAAGGCCATTACAAGACTTACTGAGCATTGAGCAGTTTCAGTGAGATCTTCAGGATAAATTAATTTACAATTAAAAAAATATGGTTGTTCGGCATTCAAGGACTAAACTAGCTAATGGGTTAAACAGGGGATGGGTTTTGATTTTAACTAGTAGGTTTATCCTTAAGATTGGCCCGACGTCCTAGCAAACAGGGGTTAACAAAGACTCAGGAGCTCCCAGTGGCAGAGGGATCGTTTACAGCAGGGAGGGAGATTTCTTTTTCTTTCTCTTCCTGTGGACTGACTCCTGTCCTGGCTGCCAGTGTATGTCAGCAAGTTCACAGTCTTTAATTCATTGTAAGCCCCAACTTATTGCACACCAGCACACTTCCAAGAAAAGAGATGTCATAGAAATCCAAGTTACATAATGGGACACCAGTACTAATCAAATTTTGTTGTAGCAGGACTGCCCCATAGTAATTAGAATGATGCTACCAAGACTCTTGGCATTTCTATGTGACATTTCCTGAGTTATTCGACACACTCTGTAGGAGGACATCCTTCTTCACAGAGGTTTATTTAGGCTGTCTGTCAGATATAGGTATGTGACAGATATCTGTTCTGTCACCGGGTCTTCTGAACACTTGCTTTTTTCCCCCCCCCAAATAAAATCAGCATAATGGAGTTAACCTCTGAGTGTCATTGCATTTGAGCAGAACTGCCTCTTAGTGTTGTGCCTATGGTACTCCAAGCCCAGGAGTGGCTCACAGGGAACCCATACCTTAGGGTACGACCAGTGAAGACTTTAGGGTTGTTTACTTTAAGAAGAAGGTCATGTTGGAGACATTCTCATTTGCCTCCTCATGATGGATCCCAATCGTTAGATTCTGGGTGGTTGGGAAGATAGTGAATTTTTATGCCTTGTCATCAACTCCTCCTCTCCTTCATTCTTAGAGAGGTGTAAGCAACCCCCTCAAAACATAGTGGCGTAATAACAACTGCTTTATTATGTTCATGGATTGGATGGGTCAGGAACTGAGAAAGGGCAAAGGGCTCTTCTCTGTTTCACATAGTCTGAAATGTCTCAGATGGTTGAAGCTGGGATGACTGGGGCTGGGGGTCCACTTCCAAGATGGCTTCTTCACTCAACACGTGTGGCACATGGTTGAGATGGTTGAAGGATCCCTCAGCTGGAACTCTTGACCTGAGGATCTGTATGTTGCTTCTCCAATAGGGTGGTCTCAGGGTAGTTGGACTTCTCACATTGTGGCTGAGGGCTCCACCATGAATCCTCCACCAAACAACATGGAAGTTCTGTGGCCTTTTATGACTCAGTTTCTGAGGTCACTAGCATCACTTCTGTCATTCTTTACAAATCAAAGCAGACGCAAGCCTTCTTCAATTCAGGAAGAGAAGATATAGATCCCACCCCTTGATGGGAGGAATGCATAGAATTTGTGGCCATGTTTTAAAATATCCATTGAGGTTTCAAGTTGGTCTGGAAGCTCCCAACACACATGGTGCCTATGGACTAAAGTTGCTCATTTGTGAGCTAATCTGTTTCTTTTCTAATCCTACACTGAGACTGCCCCCTTGTACTAGTTAGGGTAAAGCCTTCACTATCGAAACAGAGCCATCCCAGAATTTAGTGACTCAGATAAGACAGAAGTTTACTCTTCTCTCATATACCTAGACGTACATAGTGAGATCCAGGATGATGAGGCAGCTTTGCTTCATAAGGTCATCCACAGATCCAGATTTTTTTCATTTTGTTGTTTCATCATTCTTCAGGGTGTGACCCCCTTCCATGTTGTCAAAGGTGGCTTATTATCACCAGGTTTGCATTCTAGCACGTGGGAAAGGGCAAGACAAAGTGGAGAGTAAACAACTTCCTTTTAAGAAAGTGACATCGAAATTGCACACATCACTTCCATTCACGGTACTTTTGTAACGTGAGTATGCCTAGCTGCAAAGGAGGCTGGGAAATGTCGTCTCTAGTTGGGTGTCCATGAGTCCTGATGAAAGTTGTGTGTGCATGGGGTTTGATCACTAAAAAGAAGAAAAGGAGCATGGATACTAGGGGGAAAATTAGTACTTTCGGCCACCAGCTTTTGAGATATCCTTGGAATATTTGCCAGGCATAGTAAAGAACAGAGATTGACAACCTTGTCCTATAAAAGAGCAAACAGCAAATGTTTTAGGGTTTGGGGGCCATATAGTGTCTGTCTAAATTAGTTTTCTATTGCTGCTGTAACAAATTACCATAACCTTGGTAGCTTAAAAGAGCAGTAATTTATCTTACTGTTTGGTAGGTCGGAAGTCCGACACAGGTTTCACTGGGCTAAGATCAAGGCTGCATTCCTTTCTGAAGGCTCTAGGAAAGGATCCATTCATTTCCTAGCCCATTGGAGTTGCTGGCAGAATTTCTTGCACACGGCCTCCTCCATTTCAGAGTGTACTGGGGCATCCAATCATTCTCATGCTGCCATCTCTCTTATCGGTCATGGCTGGGGAAAGATTTTCCACTTTTAAGGACTCGTGTGATTAGTTTGAATCATGTAAAGTAACATGGTCACAAATTGAGCGTATTAGGACATAGAAACTTTGGGGGCAATCTTTTGACTTAGCCATTGTAGCTCAAAAGTAGCCAGAGACAACATGTCAGTGAATGGGCATAGCTGTGTTCTAAAAAAAAACGTCATTTACAAAAAGCGTGTAGTGGGTTGGATTTGGCTGTGGACTATAGTTTGCCAACCCTCCTTCACGAGTATGAAAACCAACTGTTTGACTTAGGGCTTTTAGGCAGACAGAAATCTATTGTCTCCATCACACTGGTATGCCCATTCCCCAAATGAAATATGGCATGAAATGTGTTATCCGGACAACTGTCAACTGTTTCCGTTCAAGGCACCTTTACACTGAACTGTAATCGCTTTTTTCAGTATCCGGTTTTATCCCCAGATTATGAACACATTGAACACAGGAAGCTTATCTAATTCATCTTTGTACGTTCCCTGATGCTTAACAACTTCTAGCACTTAGTAAGTGCTCAGTAAATATTCATTACATAAAGAAAACCTTGTGTAATGGTTAAATGAGGGAGGCAGGGGTTGAAACATGCACCACACACACACACACACACACAAAGTATTATGAATATGCTTTTTTTTTTTTAATTTTTCTGGGAAGACCTTCAGTTTTGATAAGGTTTGACTGTTTTGGTTTTATTCTGCACGTTACGTCTGACACCTGTGATTTTCCATAAGCGTTCCTGAAGGTAGATCTTAAAAAAAATTTAAAACCAATTTTTGTTGCCCTAATGGCAATTAAAGGGCAAAGCCAGAATTATACATTAGCTGGTGAAGCCAGTAGTATGCATTTGACAGACATTTAATTTCTGTCTGCTTTTGCCAAAATAACAATGTGAGCCTAAGGAAATTTGCAAATGGAATAATATTTTCCTGAGTGTTTTCCCAGACATTGGACTTCAGTGTGGGTTGAAAAGTGCACAGAAAGGTTTTTGACCTGCCAAGCCATGAGTTCAGCTGTTGTAGGATAAACACAGAACTCTGATGACATTAACAACATCTGAGGCTGAAGTGGGCCAGGAATCCATCTTTACCTTATTTATGTGAAGTGTTCTCACACTCACAGCCTGTAGCCAAAATAATAACTTTATAGGTGTATAAGTATTTGGGGGTCTTTGACTGAAGCCATTTTATATGTGAAGTATTACAGGAACAACTCATTTCATCCCAGATGTTCAATGAAATTAAGATACACAGAGGGCACTTTATCCAGCAACCCAAGAACCAGTCTTGGGTCGGGACCCAGCATGGATGCTTATTAAGTTATATAACTGTGTAAGACATGGCCATAAGGCCACTCCACCCCATTGAAGTTGGCTCCAGTCTCTTAGGTAGATTGAAGAAAAAAGCCTCAATTCTTAGTACAAATGTCATGTATTTAAAGAGCTCACTTACGCTTATATTTCCAGTCTAAGGCGGTAGGTCTAGAATTCCCTAAGCTCTCTCCCAGTCTAAGAGAACCTTTTGAATACCCTACCTCCATACTTTCTGCTTCCCTGACTTCTATCAAATAAACTTCTTTCCTTCAAATTATTGTCAGTGGCACAGCGTGCTCGTTGAAACATCGTACTTGCTAATAAAAACTGTTAAGATATTAGACCAAAGTCTAGCTTTCTGGGAATGCCCTTATGCCGACACACCAAACCACTAGAATTATGTTTTGGAGCACAGCCCCTACAACCAACAATAGGATCCTCCCCACGTCATAGAAGCTTTTATGCTAAAATTGTCAGCCTCACTAAACGCTATGTTTATTGTTTCTGTTCTTTCCTCTGATTTTGTCCCTAACTTGTTGTGAAAGCCAATGCTCTTAAAAAAAAAAAAAAAAAAAAAAGAAAGAAAGAAAAGAAAAAGGCCAAGCCCCATCTGTTATAATTTACCCTTCCCAACCCTTTTTTAGCTACCAGCCAGCCCCTTACTCCTTCTGGGAATTTGGCATGAAATTGATATTTTCTCTGGCATAGCTCAGCCCTATGATTTGCAGGGCATGCTATGCATGCCAAAACAACCTCTCTCCCCTGCTCTCCCATCACCCAAACATTCTCAAAGTATTACCTATTAGACCTAGACACTATGGTAGGAATTCTCTGAAGCCCTGTGCTGGGTGTGGGCAGGCCATGTTGATTTAAAAGCACCTGCCTTTGCAGAGACATCTTCCAACCATTTTCTTCCCAATTTTAACTTGATGCTTTAACTTGATGCCACCTTCCTGTGGCAGTCTTTACATTTTGATGATTTATGAACCGAGGTGATTTTTTTTTATAAGGTAATGCAAAAGAATAGACTTATTAAGTTTTTGTTTTTGCAAGGTCATTTACTATTATGGTTGAGTCGTGTTCCCCCAAATTCTCATATTGAAATCCTAGCCCCCCAGTACCTCAGAATGTGATTGCATTTGGAGATAGGGCCTTTTGAGAGGTAATTAAGGCAAAATAAAGTTATCAGGGTGGGGCCTACTCCACCATGACTTGTGTCCATTAAAGAAGAGATTAGGGTATAAATGTACCCGCGGAGAGAAGACCATGTAAAGATACGAGTAGAAGATGATATCTGCAAGCCAAGGAGAGGGGCAATAAAGCAGTAACCCTTCCAACACCTTGATGTTGGACTCCCAGCCTTTGGCACATTGAAGAAATAAATTTCTTATTGGTTAAGCCACCCAGTCTGTGGCGTTGGTTATGGTAGCCCTTGCAAGCTAATATATTTACTATTAATTTTGTTTTTTCCCAATGAACATTGATTATGCTTTTAACTTTCCTAGATTACATTGTAAGAGATCCAGGCAGTGTGTCGTGGGTCACAAGGAAGGGACATGATCTCGTGGAGGTGATCTCGTGACTTGATTTTTAAGAGCATGCAGCAGCGTGAACAGAAATTTCTATCATTACCAGTGCCATTACCATACCAATGACCTTAAATCATAACCCAAAGGATAATTTAGGATAGGCGTGACTTCTCTGGGCCACAAGTTTTACAGAATGGGTTACAAAGTACTATCCTGGGGACGCAAGTCCAAGTCAGGAAGCTCAAGGACTGTGTTTGTGACAGACGTGTCTGGCTCACAGAGTGTTTTAAAACAAATTCTGGGGGCGCCTGGGTGGCGCAGTCGGTTAAGCGGCCGACTTCAGCCAGGTCACGATCTCGCGGTCCGGGAGTTCGAGCCCCGCGTCAGGCTCTGGGCTGATGGCTCGGAGCCTGGAGCCTGATTCCGATTCTGTGTCTCCCTCTCTCTCTGCCCCTCCCCCGTTCATGCTCTGTCTCTCTCTGTCCCAAAAATAAATAAACGTTGAAAAAAAAAAAAAACAAAAAACAAATTCTGCCCCACAAACGACCAAACTTCCTGCTTTTCTTAAAAGTTTGGGAAGTTTTTGTGGACAAGACTGAGGGATACCTGGCCCCTTAGTTGGATGCTACTCTCTAGTTGAGTCCTAGTCCACCCCTCCCTGTTGTCACTTAACCCTGTCTGCTTCAATTATTACTGAAGCTGCCAGATCATGGAAACACACAAACTGTCAATCCTAAATGATCAATTCTGAAAAATGCTCATTAAAAAAGGGGTTCAGAGGTGAAAAGTATTTGGGAAACTCAAAGCATGCCTATATATACATATAGCATATGTATAGCATATACATATACATACATATGTATACATATAGCATATATATGTATATATATACATATGTATGTATATATGTATCTACATATGTATACATATATATGTATACATATATATACATATATATATGTGTATATATATACACACACACACACACACACACACTTTCTTGGAGACTTTCAATGTATTAATGCATATCGAAAGACCTGAGAAGTTTTGCAATAGAAAAATCCATTTAACTTTGTTCCCCCCATTTTTTCCCCTTCTCATTTGACTAGAAAATCCCATTTCTTTAAATTTTTTTTTTTTCTTTTTCAACGTTTATTTTTATTTTTGGGACAGAGAGAGACAGAGCATGAACGGGGGAGGGTCAGAGAGAGAGGGAGACACAGAATCGGAAACAGGCTCCAGGCTCTGAGCCATCAGCCCAGAGCCCGACGCGGGGCTCGAACTCCCGGACCGCGAGATCGTGACCTGGCTGAAGTCGGACGCTTAACCGACTGCGCCACCCAGGCGCCCCGAAAATCCCATTTCTTTAATCAACCTATATTTGACCTCCTGTGGACTTAGTGTTCTGTGGAACACACTTTGAGAAACGCTAAAATGGATTCTTACACTCTCGTCCCACCTGAAGACAGAAGAATGAATTAGAGAATGAGATTCCTGTAAATTACTAAATAATATGCATATTCATAAGGACCGCTTGAAGAATAAACGTAAAAAAAGAGTAAATAGAAAGTAAATGTAAAGTTATTTTATTAAGGAATAATATCATTTTTGTGATGTTATTTGATACGTCAAGGATACCCACATAAATGACCATAAACCACCAAATGCATGACCCATGTTATCTACTGGGAAATGGTCTTTATAAAAGTGAAACGCTTTGCTCCTTGTAAAAGAAAAATAGATTTTAGCTTCAAGAGAACTGTATTCCAATTACGTTCGCTGTGCTCCAATGTCTTTGTTATCGTACCACAATGAATGCGTCACTCTCTTCATATTTCAGGTTAATGATCTGATTGGACTGTAAACATTTTGTTAGACAAAACTTACACCCATTATACTTGCAGTCATTTAAAACAGGGAATATGTGCAAATGAACCCAGATATCCTTTTGTATTAGCTATTTTATTAGAGTAATAATATGCGAACCCTGATTTGCATGCTCAACTAAATGATTGCAAACAGTTTCTGACACATAAATTCACGGCTGTTCTACATGCTTCCACTGAGTTGGGCAAGAGTGAATTGGTCTATTTGAGTTATCCTCCTTTGATTTCTCCAAGAAAATCAATATAATAAAGTAATTCTTTCCTGCCATCCTCTTCTTTGCTAAGCTCTTCTGAGAACAGTCAGAAGATGTTTTTCCTTCAATTATTTCAGGCTGTTTGCATTAAATTCTCTCCAACAGGCGCCAGTAAATGTGTTCCCTTAATAAGGATGTCTCCCTTTGAAATAAGCTAAATAAAATTTTACATTTAAGGTGAGTAAGAACCAGTTATGGAGAAAATTGCTCAATATCTGTTCTATTCTAATTTCTTTTTCCATGCAAAGCATGTTGCAGGTCTATATTGAGAAAAAGCGTGATGATGTGGCATGCATAATTCATGCTTCTGGCCTTCCACACACATTTATTTTTTCCATCAGAATTCCACATGTTTAGATAAGGTCAAGAATTCTTTCCTGCTATCAACAGAACTTATTTTTAAGGAGTATGACATAAAATATTTGGGAATTTTACTTTTCCAGAAGAATGTTTGGGGTAATCTCATAATACAAGATGTTTTCCTGCGGATACTTTAGATTTTGTTTGTTCTACGGGTGTGTGTTTTGTTTTCTTAGATGTCGGGATCCCATTTACTTAAGTGGATGGAGTCCTTGTTTACAAAGATGCCTAGAATGAAAGCTCACTTGTTAGGAAATAAGGCAAAACCATGCCACTCAAAGGGAGTTCTCGAGGATTTCGCCATTCTGTGGAATTTCTTTTATTGTTCTTGTCAAAGTGGTATTTTAACTATGAGGAAAGTACACCAAGCCTTCCCATACATGAAGTCCATTTCCTAGTCACCTTTCCCAACTCTGTTCTCTTACTCTTATTATGCCTGTTTTTATATCTTATTGAGACTGGTGGTCTTCTCCATCTGGATAGCCACAGGCATTTCCAATCCGTGTGTTTATAGCTCAATCTCTCGTCTCCCTCTGCAAGCCTGTTTCCCCCAGGCAGTGAGTTGCTCAAGCCAGAAACCTGAGCGCCATCTTTGATTGTCACTTGACTTCGCTTGATACATCCAGACAACAGCCAAGACCTGTTCATTCTACTTTCTCAGTATCCCTCAGATCTGTCCTTTTCTGTGTATTTACTCCCCATTGCCATTTCCTGGCCCCAGACACCATCATTTCTTTCCCGGACTACTTTGTCACCCTACACTCAAGAGCACGATGAACATTGATTGCTCTTGCCTGCAAACACACACACAAATCTAAGCCGGATTGTCGGAGTGGTTAGAGGGACTGTAGAGAACTCCCTGTCTGGCATGTTCCCTTGTCCAGCCGTTTCCATCATTCACATTTATTGAGCGTTTGCGATGTAAAAGGGCCATTCTATTAGGGGCTATTAAGAATCTACGAAAAAGTTATGATGTCTGCCCACAGTCAATCTAGATAATCTTGTAGACTTTTGTGGGGGGGTGTTTGGGAGTGGGAATGTGGTGAAAATCACTGATCATGTCATAGCCACTGGGGCAATATTTCTGCCTTAATGCTCTTGTTGGAAAAAAATTCAGAAGGCGCTGATGGCCTTTAAAAGGTCCCTAATTTGCCCCCTACTACATAATAATGCACATTCTCAAGCATGAATTTTAATTTTTGAGGTAGGACTTCAACAGTGAGGGCTGCATATAATTTCAAGGAACATCCAAAGGTCAAGACCATACTAAAATTGCTTCCTCTCTGTACTGGTGGTCTGGTGGTTATAACTTCCTACTCATTCTGTTTCCTCTTCAAGGTCACTCAAAGCCCCTAAGTATAGCTACATGAGGGGAGGAGAATTTGAGGGTCACTGTGAAACTCACACTTTCCCAATAGCAATGGATTTTCCTAACAATCTTGGACACATAACACATGCCATCAGATTTTATATACTATTTCTTCCAGACATTTCTGAGTTGTCAGGGAAAGTTTTGTCTCTACAGAGTTGTCAGCTTACCCATCTCCCCCGCTGCACCCTGACACTCCTTGGCCCCCCTCCCTGTCCATTCTGTACTCAGGATTCCAGGAGTAGACAGCAGCATTCCCATTAAATAGGAGCACATAACTCAGATCAAATCTCCGTGGTAAATCGGCTTCTCAGCATCTGGTGCCGTTCCTCTAATGAAGCCTTTTTCTCTCCATGATATGAATCCATTAGACACTGAGAAGCCGGAGTATGTAAAATATTTTGTTTATCTGGCCCTTCTCAAAGGTACTGTCTGTCATCATAGATGTCTGCAGTAAATATAGCAACAGCATCAGCGGATGTGTGAAGCGATTAGATTTATGAGGCACATAAACTGCAAAGCTTCTAATAACCATAATTCCTAACTTCAATCATAATACCAGTATTAGTGTCATGTTTTCTGGAGGATTTTGTGTTTCTAAAAATATCTTAATTGTGGTTACCATGTTTACCCTATAATTCCTTTAATTTGGAAGTAAAAGGGCTCTGCCAGGGATGAAGCTAGAGAAAACAGCCTACCCTTCTGTATTGTTTATAGGGGCAGTGGGGCAAGATGGATTGCCCGTCTCACGTGTTTTGCAATTAAATTAGATAAATTTCCTTGGGAAAAAAGAGAGCCCACACTAATAAGGAACAACCGATGACAAAATCAAATGTGGGGGCGGGGAATAAAGGGTAGGATCTTTGTCCTCACTCCCACTCTCCTACCCCACCCACGATCCCCAGGGAGAGTCTGTCTGAGCGCCTTTAACACGATCTCTTTCTAATTATTTGGCATCGTTTGAAAAGCCTTTGAAAGGATGCCAACCATCAGTCGATTTTCCTTTTGACCCAGGCCCGAGATGTTGGTTCAGGTGCTTGACGCGAGATCCTTAGCTTCCGAAGTCTATCTTTGACTTTTAGAGAGAAAAGAAAGACCTTCTTAGGGCTTCTAAGAATATACATGCATGCGTGTGTGTGTGTGTGTGTGTGTGCGTGCACACGCACACACTGTTTTTAACTGTTTCTAAACTTAAGAAAAAAATGTATTGGCATTATCCCATGCAATACTTGGTCATTTGGTCTTGCTATTTACAGAGTAGCCCTTTCAAGTCCACTACAAGGGTTGTTTGAGTGAATGGTTATTTTTGCATCTTGGTGGAATTTGGCAGATTCGAAGGACACCCCAGATTTAGCCATTGAAAGATGATTCCACACATGTATTGCTGAATTTATGACCCTGACAGGTGATATGGTGGACTCTGGCCAGAGGCAGGGGCACTGGCCCAGTGGATATTCAAAACTTTTTTTTTTTTTTCTGAGTAGAGACAGAATATAAGCTTGTCATGTAACAGTCAAATAACAGATATGTATAAAGTAAATACATAATTTCACCCTCCAAAGATAACCACTGTTAACAGCTTGGGGTATATGGTTTCAGGCTCTTTGCTAGTAATATTCAAATACATTATTATCTCACATAAATAGAATAACACTAGACATGCTGTTTCATGGCTATCTTTTTAATTTAATAATATATCATGAATACTTTTCTGGGGAAGTGAGTACACATTTGTTTCAATCTTTTTAACTCTTCTATGGCATTCCATAGCATAGGTGAACCACAATTTATTTACTGTTCCCCTCCTGGTGAATATTAAAATGGCCTTCATTTTTTTCTTCTTATGTTTCCAATAACATCTTGGTCTATGTATCTTCAGACGCTAATGAGAGTATTTCTGCAGGCTAAATTCCTCAAAGTGAGATTGAAATGTTTACAGGTATTATCAAATGGAAAGACTAATATGTGTTTTAGAAAGGCACCTTAAGTTTGTGTCCTTCTTTCTGGTTTTACCAATAAGACACGAACGTGCTGTTTCTCCGCACTCCAATGTAGGAGCTTTGGCATTTCTTTGTTTCAGCTGATCCTGTCCTCTTTGCTAGGTGCTCACATAAAACTGCCTCATGGGTTTCATTCACTCTTCTTGGATTGATAATAATGTAGGGAATCTTTTCATCTAAATATACGTGGGTTTTTTTTTCTTCTCGCTATTCTTTACCTATATCCTTGTCCTATTTTCTATCAGTTTTCATCTTTTCTCTATTAATTCATAAATACTTTTTATATATTATGTTCATGACAGAGGCTGGAAATAATTTTCTAAGTGTTTTCTTTATGTTTCAACCCAATGGTGTGCTCTTTCATATGGCAATTTTATATTTTGGGGGGTAAAGTCTATCAATCTTGTCTTTTATGATTTCTTACCTTCGTGTCCTGATGAGAAAGACATCTTCTACCCTAAGATGATAAGCATATTCTCCTATATTTACTTCCATTTATTATCTGTTTTTTTAAAAAAGATGTTGCAATCTTTAATTAATGATTATTTCACAGGAATAAAATAGATAAGAGTCTAACCTATTATTTCTCTCCATTAACTATTATTAATGTTTCTCTCCACATTACTTAATGTCAGCCCTCTTTTCTTACTAAACTTAAAGCTGTAGCTAAGTCTGTAAATACCTATGTATTCATGGATCTGTTTCTGGATTCTCTGTTCCATTAATCTTTCCCTACCAATACCCAAGAAACTGTTTTAGATAGTTTATTTAAAATATATTCGAATCTGGTGGTGCAAATACTCCTCTCATCGTATTTCATTTTCAAAAATGTATCATGTGCATGGCTTCTTCCAAATGAATTCTATTATCAATTTGTAAGCATTGACTAAAATTGGGGTTTTAAAATTGAGAATTGTCATTTTCTTCTAAGGGCATTTCTCTGTCTTCTCATGTTGAGTATGTCGTCAACACTGACTGCTCTCTCAAATGGACGTCTGGAGTTGGTAGACACAAATAATGTGTGTTGCAAATGTGGGTTTTGAGAAAGAGAGCGTTATGATGGGCTAGGAAGTGACAGACACGTCAAAGGAATAGTGATACGGGAAAAAGGAAAAGGGAAGAGATAGACATAAGTAGAGAATGACTAGAGTGAGTAGAGAATGGAAGTGAGTACAGAGAAAGAAAAGTGAGAAAGAAGAACCCGAGGAGAAGGACTGATTGAAGAACAGGATGAAAACACTGACCTAAGGCTGGCTGGGCAGGGAAGGTTCCAGAGGGATTGGAATGGTTCTACAGTGTCGCGCCTATTGGCTGGGGCTGCAGAGAATGCGTTGAGCGATGGTCCAGTGGCCCCGGGATACAAAGCCAGTGGTGGAGTATGGGCCCGGAAAGGCAGAGGTGAGTGTGGAGTCCTTCCATCTATGGTCTGAGTGCTTGGCCAGAAAGAATGTTGAACCCAAACAGTATAGGGAGAAGTAAGAATCACGGGGTGTAGTGGGGCAGGTTATACAGGTAGGCGAGAGGGTCCAGCTCAGAAATCACAGTAGGAATTTGGATGGAGCTTTGCTCAGGGATACAGGCCTGCTATAGGATCAGCCTGAGCATGAAGGTCAGGGGTCTTGTTGGGAATATTTCTAACCATGGGGACCTTGTCAGTTCCCCTCCCCACCTTCCACCTCTTCCCATGCCGGAATTGTACAGCAGTGGATACTGGGCCAAAGGTGGACCACACGCTCACTTCCCAAAGAGAGTCGGTGTTGGGACGGAAGAAGCAAATGGATCTTTTTTGAAGTACCTACATTTCAGAACATAAATCTCTGGAAGTCTTGGTGATGGTGCCTCAGCGTGGGGCTTGAGAGGCAAGGAGAAATGACATGCTTTAAGAAAGAATAAAACATGTACACAGGAAGAGCAGGGATCAATTCTTCCTTCTAGCTTATTTTTGAGATCCAGCCGCATTCTGTATTTTGAGCTCATTGGGATACTCCAGAATGGCCCCTTTCATAAAAGAGCTAGCTCCAACTGGGCTTTTGTTTCATAGAGTCCTAGAGGTCTTAACTAATACAGGGACTAAGGAAGCTACCGCGGCCAAGTCATGAATTTCCTTATTAACAAAAAGCCAGGATCGCAATTAAAGGGCTAAAACATCATTGGTGGAATTCTGTAAAACAGGGATTCAACAGGTTAGATCTAAAAATAGAAGTTAGAGTTCTTGCATTCAACTAGACCAAACTTGGCAACCAGGGGTGATGGAAAGAGAGCTGGACAGAAAAGGAGGAAGCCAGGCCCAAGGCCTTGGAATTCTAGGGCCTTGCATGAGAATTGCTGGCGCTCTCTGGATAAAACGGTGGATAAAACTGTGCCTGCTTTATGGCCCCTGCCACGTAGGGACTTTTTGAGATGTGTGCGGGGACCAGGGGCACCTGGTGGGCTGTAAAATCCTATTTGCATGGATGTCAATGTTACAGCGGCCTCGTAGGACTTGTCTGATGTAGGACGCTGTGCTCTCTGGAGTAAAGTGCTTGTAAGCTCAGCGGCTGACTGATGTATGACTGTGTAACGGTGAGAGGAAGGGTGAGAGGTGTAGGGCGAGGCTGGGGTCCTATGTGAAGCCTCTGGCTAGCACAACTCCAAGGGGTGCCATTCTCCCCCTCGTGGGTGGCGATGGTGCCCTCTGAGACACAACATGGGGCGCCACGTGGATGAGACCCCCCAGAATTGTGCCACGTGGCAGTCCTGGTCCCAGGATCGCTGCTAAAGAGAATGCCCTCTCATGCTTGGAATGCTAGCCGTGCACGGGGCCAGTGGTTAAATATAAAAACTCACCTAGAGGAATTCCCTGGCAGCTTTATCACAGCTGTGTTGTCCAAACCTTTGGAAAAAAAGGCTGAAGACATTAGCAAAAAGCATGGATCTGGCTGGTACTTGTAGGCATGCACCCCGTAAACCGTGTCAGCACCCCATAAACATGTCACTTCTAATGACGAGTGCATGTCCCTATTCACCGCCATCATTTATTCTACCACAAAACCTCCCGGAACTTTGTTTCCAGAATCCTTTTTATCTTCATCATTAAACCAGCCTTGGGAGATATTGAGGTCAGTGGCCCTGGACCCAAGTCCTGTCTCCTCCTGACGTCACCTGCGCAGTAATCTAAATAGCGACAGAGGCCGTTGAATAATGCCGACAACTTTGTAGAAGCCTTCCTGGCCAGGCCTATGTGGAAAGCCGGACCCATCATCAATCACCCCATAATGGTTTCTGAATGTTCAGCCTGAAATCGGGATACTTGGAAACAGCTGCTTTGGTGATAATTCACATGCGTAGGTGCCTGGAAGTTAGAGGGTACATTAGAAAGAGACGCACACCGTGTGGAAAGAGGGGTGCGCAGCAAAAGACGCACATAAAAATCCCGGGGAAATGGTGACAGGAGGGCGCAAGTTGGGGGTGGAGCTGGGGGTTGCGAAAACAACAGGAAGCAAAGGAAACCCCAAGGACATCAAAGTACCCACAGTGCTTCGTAAGGAAAAAGAACCCAGAAAGCACAATGAAGAGGGTTTTTGGTTTTTTTTTGTCAGTAGGGAGCAAAATGAAAGGGCCACCTGCTGAGGGGGAAGCCCTGTCACAGAGCAGACTGGCCTGTCCCGTGATCTTCTGGGGTTTTCTCAAGGAGAATGAGCTTCAGACAGCAAGGCCCGGAAAGGACGTGGCTGCAGGGGCACTGTGCCCCCCCCCCCCCGGAGGCCAGCAGGTGGGCTCAGGTAAAGGGCATGGACGTGGAGGTGAGGGGAAGATGGTTTGCAAGTCTGAGGTGGGGATGATAGAACTGGTCGGACATTTTTGTGAGAAATCACGGAGGCTGGCGTGGATGTCCAACATCGGAAGGCAAGTCTGTCTTGATTACGAAAAGAGAAAAATCTGACGAACGTAGCAGAGCAAGACTGCTGAGCTCCTGCCTAGAACAGATTCTAATGTGGTGTGTGAGCCCTTCGAAGTAGAAAAAGCCTGGTTTATTAGAGAACGATATGAGTTCATGAGAAAAATTCAGTCCAGTGCAACCATTTCTTCTTGCCTCCCTCCCTCTTGCCCTCTCTTTTAAGTTAGCGGTTGGACTGAGGAGGGAATGCTGGAGATAAAGTATGCTAGCTTTTCTAAAGGGATTTAATTTCTTTCATATGTTTTTTCGTATGTCTTTTCGTATGTTTTCCCATATACAAATATGGGAAAGGGATTTAATTTTATTCTAAAGGGGTTTAATTTCTTTCGTATGTTTCTTTCACATGTCTTTTCGTATGTTTTCCCATATACAAATATGGGAAACCTATTTGTATATAATAATTACATCACTGAAGATTATTGCCATAGACTGGTTTGTGTCCCTCCCCGCCCCCCGCCCAATTTCGTATGTTGAAACCTAACCCCCAGTATGATGGTGTTTGGAATCGGGGCCCTTGGGAGGTGTTTCGGTCATGAGGGTAGAGCCCTCACGAAGGGGATTGGTGCCTTTACAAAAGAGATTCCAGAGAGTTCCCTTGGGTCTTCTGTCACGTGAGGACACAACGAGAAGACGGCTGTGTATGAACCAGGAAGCTGGTCCTCGCCAGACACTCAATCTGCCCACATCTTCCAGCCCCTAGAACTGTGAGAAACAAATGTTTGTTGTCGAAGCCACCCAGCCTGTGGTATTTTGTTATCACCTGAACAGACTAAAAAAAATTATAATCTAATAAGTACTCCATAATGTCACATTAGAAAGTATTACTGATAACAGTATGCAATAAAACGGACCTGTAATCATTTAATATGACGTTCTTAATGTAAAAAGATGGAAAATATCTGAGGAAGATGGAAAAATACACAGTTAAGTGGCTAAAGAGTTGTTTAATGGATTAGCGTCAACCAGAGAAAGTCGAATGGTTGAGTATGGGATATTACAGAACCACCTTGGGAGCTAATTAGAGGTGCAAATTCCACCTACTGGACCTATTGAATCACTGTGGGGAGGGGCCTGGGGATCGCCATTTGAAACAGATCTCCAACCAGGCGATTCTCAAGCCCCCCACAGGTCTCCATCTTTAGACCTGACTTCTCTGCTGATTCTGGACTTGTATCCCCAGCAGCTTTCTCAGTATCTCCACTTGGAGGTCTACCAAGAATCTCAAACATCATTTGCCTAAAATAGAATACTTTATCCTCCAAAATCTCCTCTCCCTGCCGTAAATGGCATCACCATCCATCTAGATGTTTGTCCAAAATTTAGGAGTCATTCCTCTTTCCCTCAAATCCTATATTGATTTTACCTCTGAAGGAAAAATACCGTTCTACCACTCCTCACCATGGCCACCCCACTAACCCTGGTCTAAGTCAACACCACTCTCCTCTGGGCTACTGCAGTTACCACCCCTGGTCTCCCTGCCTCCACTTCTGCTCCATTCCTTCTTCTTAGAGCAACCATTTGCTGTCATTTGGGGCAGTTGATCCCCAATTTCTTACCTTGGCCCGCAGGCCCTCAGTCTGGTTCCTGTCTGCCTCGGTTCATGGCTCCCTCTCTGACTCCTCCACGAGGAGGCCTTCTGGGCTTTCTCTTGTATCCTGTTAGCACACCAAGCTCGTTTCTGTCTCAGGACCTTTGCACTTGACATAGCAGCCTCTGTTTCCTCATTCAGGCTTCTCCTTAAGGATCATCTTCTCAGAGAAGCCTTCCTGTCAATCCCGGCTCGCTCTCTACCTTTTTCCTGTTTCATCTGACAACCTAAAATCCTTAACTCCCTATTTATTTTCATGATTATTATCTGATTCCTTGACAGAATACAAACTCTACATGAGCAGAAGATTTATGCCTGGAGCATTGCTTAGCACATTATAGGTACTCGCTAAATATTTACTAATGAGTTGAACCATTGGCATAGCAGAAGAAAGCTGGACTTCGCCATCAGACCTGGGTTTAAATCTCTACTCCATCTTGGTTCACACTTCCAGCCCTAGTCTTGAGCCTTGTGTAAAAAACCCGGCTCCTGGGGCGCCTGAGTGGCTCGGTTGGTTAAGCGTCCGACTTCGGCTCAGGTCATGATCTCACGGTCCGTGAGTTCAAGCCCCGCGTCGGGCTCTGTGCTGACAGCTCAGAGCCTAGAGCCTGTTTCAGATTCTGTGTCTCCCTCTCTCTCTGCCCCTCCCCCATTCATGCTGTCTCTCTCTGTCCCAAAAATAAATAAACGTTAAAAAAAAAAAAAAAAACACCTGGCTCCTGTGAGCCTCCTGAGGTCCTTTCCCTACCTGATTTCTGTCATCTAGTCACTTCCCTTTCCCACTCAGCATGTTTCCTGAAGACTTTACCTGCCTCATAATCTCCTTCCTCTCCTCAAGGACTAGCATGATCCTGGGACACCTCACGTCCACCTGGCTGGAACAGCCAACATCGGACCACTGTGGTTGTCAACAGTGGCTGCCCGTTGAAATTAGTAAGGAAGCTTTTTGTTGTTGTTGTCGATTGATTTATTTTTTTGAGAGACTGAGAATGCGCATGCACGAGCGGGGGAGGCGCATAGAGCCAGGGGCGGGGGGGGGGGGAGAGAATCCCAAGCAGGCTCTGCACCTTTAGCACAGAGCCCAACATGGGGCTCAACTCATGAACCGTGAGATCATGACCTGAGCTGAAATCAAGAGTCAGAGGCTTAACCAACTGAGCCACCCAAGCGCCCCTCAAGGAAGCTTTAAAACAATACCAGTGCTGAGATGCCTAGAATGAGGTCTCTAGGAAAGTCTACTTGTAGACAGTGGAATGGTGGTTGCCAGGGGTGGGGAGAGGGGAGTAGGGAGTTAGGAGTTAATGTACACAGAGTTTCAGTTGAGGGAAATGAAAAAGTTCTGGGGGGGATAGTGGTGATGACCGTACAACAACGTGAATGCACTTCAGGCCCCTGAACTGTACATTTAAAAATGGCAAAAATGGGGGGGCGCCTGGGTGACTCAGTTGGTTAATTGTCTGTCTTCGGCTCAGGTCATGATCTCAGGGTTTGTGAGTTCAAGCCCCACATTGGGCTCTTTGCCCTCAGCACTGAGCCTGCTTCGGATCTTCTGTCCCTCCCGCCTCTGCTCTTCTCCTGCTTGTGCAGGTGCTCGCTCTCTCTCTGTCTCCCTCTCTCCCAAAACTACATAAACATTTTTAAATGGCAAAACTGGACAATTTTATGTTCTATGTATTTTACAATTAAGAAAACCAAATCATGAAACGCCAGAGCCCAGACCCATCAGCATTTCCAGAATGGGGCTTGGGTTGCTCTTGACCCCTCACAGCTGCTGTCCTTCTGTCCATCCGTTCTCCCAGTGGGCATTTCCTGGGTGCCCAGCAGTGCTGGGCACAGTGCAGACAATGAGAGCACAAAGAAAAAATGCTTGTGGTTCTTCAGTCCCACCTTCTTCAGAGCTCTGGTGTTTATTTACTTATTTATTTATTTATTTTTTTTAATGTTTATTTATTTTTGAGAGAGAGAGAGAGAGAGAGAGAGAGAGAGAGAGAGAGAACGTGAGTGGGGGAGGGGCAGAGAGAGAGGGGGAGACACAGACTCCGAGGCAGGCTCCAGGCTCTGAGCTGTCAGCACACAGCCCGATGTGGGGCTCGAACTCACAAACAGTGAGATCATGACCTGAGCCAAAGTCGGACGCTTAACCCACTGAGGCACCCAGGCGCCCCTCTGGGTGGTTTTTTGTTTGTTTGTTTAAACCCGACTCCATTTTATTGCTGCAGCCCTGGTATGGCCCTCCCTCCCAATTACTATTCTTAGCAACCCGGAGAGAAGGGATGCACCCATTCTGTAGGGAAGCAGGTGGGAAGACAGCAGTAGAAACACTAGTTTCACTTACACATTACTTGTAGCTGGGGCTGCATGGATTTGTGGTTGTTTACCCTGGGAATGATATCACAGCATATTGATTATATTGATGGGTCAGTCTCCTGTGAGCACTCGGTTCTTCTCAATCTTTCTTTCGTTATCTTCAAAAACTTCTGATCAAAAACCGCGTTGGCTGTTGTTAAGACGTACGGGAGCCAAGGGGCACCAGTGGGCACTGGTGGTGTGTCTAATGAGTGGAGAAGATCAGAGCCGACTTTTCCAGGGAAACTGGGGGTCCCCCTCACCCATCCTTCAGAGGCAGCAGCTTTTCCCAGCATGCAGTAGGGCTGAAGTACAGACATGGGATGAATGCAAGCCCACGGGGCCTTTGGATCGCTTCTGCTCTAGCATCTAGGTCAGGTCGTTGCGTCCTCTCTGTGCTGGTCATACTGCACATGGTTATTGGGTTCTGTTCTAGAGAAAAACTGTCTTGTTGAGAATTTACAACATGAAATGTTCCCAAAGGGGCAAATTTACCCTGGAAGGGTGAAGAGTCTGGAAGTCTTAGAGGAGTTGAAAGGGCGTCCAGGTGGCTCAGCTGGTTAAACATTGGACTCTTGATTTCAGCTCAGGCCATGATCTCAGGGTCATGAGATCGAGCCCCCCCTCAGGGTCTGCACTGGGCAAGGGGCCTGCTTGAGATTCTCTCTCTCCCTCTGCCTCTGCCCCTCCCCTACTCGCATGCATGCAAGCGTGCATGGTCTCTCTCTCTCTCTCTTTCTGCCAAAAAAAAAAAAAAAAAAGAAGAACAGTTGAAGGGACAAGTGGTATTTGGCTTGGAGAGGAAAAAGCTGGTATGAATGGAAGGAAGGGACTAAGCTGTAAGGAATGCTTCAGGCCTTTAGGGCACCATGATGTACAAGAAAATATATTCATGATATGTTGTTCCAGAAGGCAGTATTGGAACAAATGACTAAACATGACAAAAAAATGTTTTGGCTCTGTTTAATGAAGATCCTTCTGGAGCCAAGAATAAGCTACTTTCAGAGCTTTCTGTCCCTGGAACTACTGAAAGTGAGACCGACTGACTCCAGGGCAGGAAAGGGATAGACAGTTCAATGTCCCCAAGACCACAAGACACCGCGACCATCATAACCCACCGAGGCCGAAGAGGAAGTGGTTAAACAGCGGCATCCTTAACCCCTGCAGCTAAGGAAGCAGTTGTGTTCAGTGGCGTCACACAGTTTTTACGTAATGAAGGGAACCCATTTTCATCTTCAAGCACGATGTGACCCTTCTCATAAAAGGGACCGCAGACATACAATTTATCAATGCAGCAGACAGAGCATGTCGAGGCCAGATCCAGTGATCGCTGCCCATAGGCAAGAACCAGATATTAAAAAAAAACCCCAGCCCTGTCGCAGTCAGGCTGGAGGGCCTGGTTGCTGCCTCTGGCAGAACCTTCTGTGGGAATGATCCGAGAAGACCTCAATGCCGAAAGGTCATGCTTCACTAGAATGCACGGTTTACGTGAAGACTTAGTAACAAGGCCGCCTTGCAGAGAGTGTGGGGGAGGGCAGAAAGGGTCCACGTAAGACAGAGTCTCTGGGAATACTTACAGAGTTCTGTTTGGGGAGGATCCATACACCGTAAGATCTCCTCGTGTTTGTGGCCGAAATATTAACGCCAGAGCTTGCATTAAATAAAAGAACACGGGTTTGTTGGTTGGTTAAATCTTGGCGGGGTAGGGAAGCACTTAGGGGAATTTCTGACACCAGCGTTAATTTTCCTGAATCCCAGAATTGGAATTCAGTGTGCCAGTCCTCCTTTCTACCCCTCACCAATTCTGGGATTTATTAGGCCCAGTTCAGGCAGAAGGATGGCCCGTGCTGCCTACCTTTTCCTGTCTTTTCTTGCCAGGATTTGTCCCGAAACCTTTGAGCGCCTTGTTAGGAGATGATACCGCTGGGGGAGAGGGACTGTGTTAATTACCTGTGGGTCTGCTTAGGTGAGCTGTGGTACTTCTATTTTTCGCACCCCTTCCTAGGTGCCAAAAATCACTAATGAAGCGGTAAAAGGAAATATGACACGTCTGTGACTCCTTTTTCCACGGTGTCTGGAAGGAGAAGACAAACAAACGGAAACCAACCAAACAAAACCTTTTGTTGTTGTGAGCTCTTATGGATATTTTGTTGCTGCTGATTGTTAATTACTGTCAGATAACACTTCGGGTGATTAATTGACCTTTCTTAGCCGAAACAATAAAGGCCATTTAACTAATACAGCAGAAAGCAGAGAGCTGTTCTGTTGTACTGCCATTTCTATTACTGGGTGATTCTCCATCTTGCACCCCATTACCACCCCCCCCACCCACCTCCCCCCTATTCTCCTCGTTTCTGACCCACACTTACTCGGGGGATTATTCTACGAATATTGCCTCCAGTTCATCATGGGTCCTTCCCTGAAGGCTTCAAATCTATTTGCAAAGTCTATTTTTGGAGCCATTAAGATAGATTGTTTTACTTGGAAGGCGAGTGATTTAATAAGTGAAGGAAATCAAGGAACAATGCACATGCAGAGCTCATTCTTGCTGTAGTTTCTCAAATCTTTCCGGGGAACAGTTCTCCTGTACTTGAAGATGGGCATAGTGGACTTAGTGTCACAGCCTGAACCAATTTTTCTCGTGCGGCTAATATACAGAGTAATTTCTATATGCAAAATACGGTAAGAGATGAAAATACGAGCTGTGTTGATTTGACCCTTCAGGAGCTCACTAAGTAGCCATGAAGACAGGTATCTACACAGAGTTCATTAGGGGCTGCCCGGGGTCCTGGCTCAGGCAACCCTTCTCTGACATGGCTTCCCTCTGAGCAGCTAACTCCCCTCATAGAGCTCCTGGCCCACCCTTTTCCCTGAGCTCGGGCTCTCCTTTCCAACTGCCTCTGGCTGTCCTGTGGGCATCTCCAGTGGAAAATGCCTCACCCAGAACTCTCCACGTTGCCTTGAAATCTGTTCTTTCTCCAGAATTCCTTCCCTCAGTGAATGGGTACCGAGCCCTTCCTCTACTCCAACACCAGTTTGGATTGCTGTCCCAGACTTGTCACTCCTCCACAGCTGGGCTCTCCATTCCCACCAGGGCTGCCTCCTCTCCTCCTCTCCCCGCTCCGTTATTTCTTTTTTTTTTTTTTTTCCAACGTTTATTTTTTTTTTATTTTTGGGACAGAGAGAGACAGAGCATGAATGGGGGAGCGGCAGAGAGAGAGGGAGACACAGAATGGGAAACAGGCTCCAGGCTCTGAGCCATCAGCCCAGAGCCTGACGCGGGGCTCGAACTCACGGACCGCGAGATCGTGACCTGGCTGAAGTCGGACGCTTAACCGACTGCGCCACCCAGGCGCCCCCCGTTATTTCTTACCTTGACCTTTGCAACGATCTCTTATTGTACTTCTTGAACCAGCCTCTCACTCCTCAACCTACTGTTCGCCTTGCCTGGCAAATGTGATCTCTCAATGGGAACTATGTAAATTAAAAAAAAAAATGTTTATTTGTTTTTGAGAGAGAGAGACAGAGCACAGGGGTAGGGGGCAGAGAGAGAGAGGGAGACACAGAGTCTGAAGCAGGCTCCAGGCTCTGAGCTGTCAGCACAGAGCCTGACGCAGGGCTTGAATGCTCGAACCGTGAGATCATGACCTGAGCCACCCAGGGGCCCCATCAATGGAAACTTTCATTCTGTTACTCTGTGGCTCCTTAAAATCCTTCGGTGATTGCAAATAAAGCCAAAACTCCTCAATAGGGCGCACAAAATCCACCCTGATCTGCCCTGTACCCACCACTCACGTGGAACTTTCTGCATTCCTATTTTCTGCTGCATCTGCCACTCAGTGCCCTACTTCTCAGCCACCTGCTTCTCCACTGCCTACCTTCCATGGCTTTCCTCTCTCCCATCCCAACCGCTCTGCTGGACCCCTTTCTCGTGTGCAATCACTCTACGTCTGGTCTCCTCTCTGAGCATTTTCCGAGCCCGGGTGGGTAGACTTGGCCTCTCATTGTGTCCCTGCTCCGCCTGGGACTTGTTTGCGGCACAGACACCCTAACAGCACATGAATCTTACCGGTTCAAAGGTCTGACTTACTCATCGTCCGTAAAGTCTGCCAAGGTAAGGTATTTCTTGCAGCTAAGGTATTTATCCTGTGCACCCAGCTCAGTAGCTGCCCCTAACGTGGTCGGTTCACCACTACAGAGTAAATGAATGGCTTAACAACATCTTTACAGGGGCCAGCCTCGAGAAAATTCTTAAATCATCATTTTTTTGGTTTTTCTTTTTGCCTTATCTTTTCTTGCTTCTGAACCTAGGTGTTTAACACTTTCTTTTTTTCTTTTTTCTTTCTTCCTTCCTTCCTTCCTTCCTTTCTTTCTTTTTTTTTTTTTTTTTGGCCAGTTACATTTATTTCTCCATTCCCTGCCCCATATACTGTGATAATCGCTGGAAAAAAAATTTAAAAACTCCAACTTTAGGGGTGCCTGGGTGGTGCAGTCGGTTAAGCGTCCGACTTCAGCCAGGTCACGATCTCGCGGTCCGGGAGTTCAAGCCCCGCGTCGGGCTCTGGGCTGACGGCTCAGAGCCTGGAGCCTGTTTCAGATTCTGTGTCTCCCTCTCTCTCTGACCCTCCCCCGTTCATGCTCTGTCTCTCTCTGTCCCAAAAATAAATAAACGTTGAAAAAAAAATTAAAAAACTCCAACTTTATAAAAATAAGTATTAAGTAATCAAAATGTTTTATTTTAAAAGATACCATGGCTAGGGTCTCATCATTCAATGGGCTGAATGTTTGAGTCCCCCCACAGTTCATATCTTGAAGTTCTAAAACCCAATATGATGGTATTTGAAGGCTTTGGAAAATAATTAGGGTTCGATGAGGTCATGAGGGTGGAGCCCTTATGATGGAATTAGTGCCCTTGTAAGAGAGCCCAGAGAGCTCCTCACCACCTACTGCAGACATACCCTACTGGCCACAAGGGGAAGCCTCAGAATGAAACCCTTGTGTGCACCTTGATCTCAGACTTCCTGGTCTTCAGCAAGGTGGGAAATAAGTTTCTGTTGTTTAAGCTATCCCATTTATGGTATTTGATTATGGCAGCCTGAGGCAACTAAGGCAAAAGGGAACATTTGAATGGTAGAATTCCATGTATTAGGACACACCGATGAGGAAACATATTTGCAGAGGCTCACCCCTCTGTTCCCTCCCTCAAATCGCACCATCTAGGCACCTTGGATTACTACAAAAATCTAATGTCATCTGGTATAACATCTACTAGAATTATTGAATATGGTCTAGTCCAAGGAAAAAATTAAGTTCATTCTCATAATTCTGAGCACATTTCTGGGATGAAATTCTTTGTGCCGGTGTAAGAGCTGATCAGCAAACCGTTTTCTTTTGAAAAGGTTCAGGATGAATAAAAAAATGTATCCAAATGCCAGGAATATCCGTGAAGTCATCTGATTTTATAACTGCTCTCCCTAAGCTTGTGACTCTTGGTGGTATTTCCTGGGATAGGTTTGATTTCTCTAGTTGTACCAAGAGATGATGAGGACTGCTCTTAGCTTGATAGGAAATGTAAAATCGGCCGGGGGGAGGGCGGGTGGGGGGCGAAATAGAGACAGAGACAGAGAAAGTTTGCCGATCACCGGACATAACCCTCCAATGCAGGCTATTACAAGGGGGGAACTGAGACCTTCTTTAGTAAATGCTGCTCAGCTTTTCCTACTTCTTACTCGGCTACAGCGATGACAGTAACTTTATTTGCCCTCCGCCCTGACCACCCCACCTTTCTCCTGCCAACAAAATGGCTTCGTAACAGGTGTTGGGAAGGGAAGACAAACAGGGGCAAGAGCTGAGATGTCCTCTTCTGCTTTACTCTGAACCACGATGGCATTCCAGAGCCAGCCCGAGGCCACAGGGGATGGGAGCAGCTTCCCTGGAGCCATGATGAAGAAACATTCAGTGCCAAATAAAAAATCATACTCTCAACATCTGACTTGAAAGGGGAGATGTTTATGTTATGTTAATGGGAGATGTTTATGTTATGTTAATGGAAGAGTCCAAACGGCATCCATTGCTATTATCATCTTACTACCTCTTCCTCAGACTTGGAAAAGAATTCACCTCTCTGTAGTGTGTCTGTTGGGCCGGAGGGCACTTCATATTTTTGGCGGTGCTAGGTAACAAGGACACAAGCGATGACAATACATTTCATACAAACGCATATACCCATTTAGTATTATTTATTCACAGTGAATCTCTACGCTAAAACTCCCCAGGAATTACACATGATAGCACTCTCGAGGGTCACTGCAAGTAATTCATTTTTATTTCTATTTTTTTTAAGTCAGCGTGTATCAATCTGTGGTGAAGGAACATTAAAAAAAATCCCCCTACACGTAGATCCATACTTTTGTAAAATACAACGAAAAGGAATCGTTGGAAAAATAAAAGACATACAACACGCAAATGGCAATTTGTTATTATATTCAGCATGGTTTGTCAAATTGCTATAAGAAATTTTTAATGCTTGCTCTCTATTTCTCATCTATCATTAACCTATAACACGTGGGCAAATGACCACACTCTTAGCAGTGTAGACCAATTGTTAAGTAAACCAACAGGCACATAGGACTTGTCCTCGGCTCTGTCCTCAGGGCAGAGGGCTCATTACCTTAAAATTGCCGAGAAGGTTCTAGTCCATCAAAACCTGGGGTTTTTCCTCTGAGTTCCCATTCTCTGGGATCCTTCTTACCATGGGAGGGCAGCACTTTGAGACATTGCTCTGGTTGAATTGATTTTTTTTTTAAATTTTTTTTTTTCAACGTTTATTTATTTTTTTGGGGACAGAGAGAGACAGAGCATGAGTGGGGGAGGGGCAGAGAGAGAGGGAGACACAGAATCCGAAACAGGCTCCAGGCTCTGAGCCATCAGCCCAGAGCCTGACGCGGGGCTCGAACTCACGGACCGCAAGATCGTGACCTGGCTGAAGCCGGATGCTTAACCGACTGCGCCACCCAGGCGCCCCTGGTTGAATTGATTTTTAAGTCTCCTTCATGCTAGAACTTGTTTAACGAGAAAGGCAATCTTGTAACATCTATTAGCCGTGCCTTACGAAAATGTGGCATAGGTGGTGTGATGCCAGTGGCCTTTAGCTCCAAATGACCTCTTCTCTCTATCGGAGGCTTTTCAGAGTGAAAATCAAAACACATAAAAAATGGTAAAAATATCAAGAGTTAGCAGCTAAAGGTTGTGGAGGTTGACTGAGAGTGAGGCCTGATGGGAACAGGACAAAGGTCACAAGTGGAAAGAGATCAGGGTCCTGGGAGCAAAGATAGCAGAGAGGAAAGGTCCCTGAGGAACACTTCCATCTAGGGTTGGTTTTACCAATAAGGATTTTCGCACTTTTTCATGGTTCACCTCACCGGCACGGTGAAAACATGGAGCCCAAGAACCAGTCTCTCACCCACTGCCCCAGGATAAGCACAGGGCTTAAGACAACAGAAGTCATCTCCTGATTTTGGAAGATAATAACAAGGTCTACATTGGTGTGAATTCTTTAAAACAGAAACAAAATGTTATCTGTAATACTCATGGTACTCTTCACCATCTACCGTTTTGTTTAAAAACTACTCTTTACTACTCTTGCCTTCGGTTCACTTAGCACAGTTTCTTCTTAAGAATTCCAAATATTTTCACCAGTATCATCTCATTTTGTCCACATGTCATTGTTGAGATACTATTATTCATTTACGTATTCAGTCAACAATTCTTCATGGAGGCTTCCTGTTTAGTGGCTAGCGGTCTACAAAGTGGGAGGGAGCCCTAGCGATTTCGTCTTCCATTTATGACAATAGACTTCAAGACAGAAAGTGCACTTGATGTTTTATATGTATTTAAGACTTAACAAACCATGATGGGCTTTGGTACGGGTTCCAAAGGGAAACCGGTGCACTCTTCCCTGATGCTAAAAAGTGCTTGCCAGTTTTGTCATGAAGAAGCCTGTGAAGCGTACCAACAGAGAACACTTTTGAGTATTTTTGAAGCGGTTTGCTAAATATGTTCATAATTGCTCTGCATTTGTTATTAATGCAGACTCTAGCAACATAGGACCTGTTAGAATTGAAGAGACTTTGGCTGAAAGTTGTTTTCCTGTTTGAGAACTTGCTTATTCCCTGTGTATAAACTCACTCAGTTCAGTGCATCTCAGCTGAGTTCTGAGAGGCACTCAATCTCCATGAAACGCTGTGTGTGTTGGGTTTCTCGCCTGAGGTTGGGGGGCTGGGAGCATTTATATTTAACACAAGATCTCCCACCGAAGCATTGAGATGAAGTTGAAATGAATGACCGCTATTTTCTATTCCATAGTCACTAAATTGTTCTTGGATACAACTGCCGTCCAGAAATAGTAGTGCAAGGAGGCAGGAGTGGTGGAGAAATCATTTTTGGGCAAGTGCAGGCAATTGCTGTGGAAGGTGAGGCATCCGGTGTGCAATGGGTGTGGCAGAAGTCTCTTTGCTGGGCTGGTTCAGGGTGTCACTTTGGTTCTTGTCCTGGCTCATACCGGACACACACCTTTCCTACCTGCTTTCTGAGTATGGTTTTCTAGTCTTTCCAGTGATTCTGTGAGTAAATTAATAAGTTAAAGACAGGTCTTATGGTGGGATTACATCCTGATAAACCCATTGTAAGTTGCAAATATTGTAAGTTGCAAATATCGTAAGTTGCAAAGTGCGTTTAATACATGCGACCTACCAAACACCACAGTCTAGTCTAGTCTACCTTAAACATGCTCAGAACACTTGCACGAGTCTACAGTTGGGAAAAATAATCTACCAGAAAGCCTGTTTTATAACAAGGTGTTGAGTATCTCATGTAACTGATTGTATACTGTGCTGAAAGTGAAAAGCCAGAGGGTTGTGTGGGTCCAGAGAGGTTGCATATGTGTTGGTTGTTTCCCCTTTGTGATGGTGTGGCTGGCTGGGATTTGTGGCTGCCACTGAGCAGCATCAGGAGGGAGTATCGCACCACATATTGCTATCCCTGGAAAAGATGAAAAAAAAAATCCAAAATTCAAAGTACGGTTTCTACTGTTGCGTAATGCTGTTGCACCGTCATAAAGCCAAAAAGTTAAGTCAAAATGTCATCAGTCAGGGACCATATGTATTGAAATTATGGGAACTTGATCATTAGTATATTGTATACTGTCCTCATCCTGAGTCACCTGAAGGAACATGTGCTTTTGGAGCACTTTGTGAAAAATTTATGCCAATTCCTGAGAGTTTGGCCATTGTAAGGTAGAGTTAGGTGAGTCCTAACTCTGTGATGTTGGGCACGGCAGGCAATATGTATTATTCTGGGATGCTCACATGGCCCATGCATCAGTCCTCCATGACACGCTGCTGCCCAGGGCATCTGCTAGCCCATTTAGTGCCTCTGGTAATAGGAACAGGGTCTCTTCCTCCAGATGGGCACAGCCCTGTTCCAGGAGAACACTTGGTAGCTGGACCCGGTGCTGGATTTTTGCCCCACTTGCCCTCTCAGTTGAGAGCTTGTGCGGGGCCTAATCTTGACAACCGTACATGGTAGACCTGTTGCCCTCCATGGTCATGCCTTCATTGACTCCTGAAAAGGGCTATAGACGTTGAAGACAACCTGAGACCTCAGGAAGTTTACAATTGGATGGGAAAGGCAAGATAAAAACATGCAGAACGGTTAAATAACATAAAAGAATTTTAGTAACAGTTTAAGACAAGAAAATAGAACTATATTAGCGTTCTCTAGAGAAACAGAACTGACATTATTTATATATATACATATATGTGTATATATACACATGTATACATGTGTATATATACACATATATGTATATATATGTATATGTATATATTTAAATATATATTTATATAAATATACATATACATTTATATATATACATTTATATACATATACATGTATATGTATATATTTAAATGTATATATATATACATATACCTTTATATATATACATATATATACATATGTATATACATATACGTATATATGTATATGTATATATTTAAATATATTTATATATATACATATACATTTATATATATACATATACATATATATGTATATATGTATATGCATACATTTAAATACATATTTATATAATATATATATAAATGGTTAAGATATATATTCACATATATGATTAAGAGATTATTATAAGGAATTGGCTCATGTGACTTTGGAAGCTGACAAGTCCCAAGATCTGTAGGATGCTTGGCAAGCTGGAGACCCAGAAGGGCTGATGGTATAGTTTGGTATAAAGGCTAGCAGGCTCAAGAGTCAGGAAGAGCTAATGTTTCTGTTCAAATCCAAGGCAGGGAAGAGACAATATTCCAGTTAGAGCACCATCAGGCAGGAAGAATTCTCTATTACTGAGGGAGGGTCAGCCTTTTTGTTCTGTTTAGGCCTTTACCTATCTGGATGAGGCTTACTCACGTTAAAGAGGACAATTTGCTGTATTCAGTCTGTCTGTTCAAATGTGAATGTCATTCAAAAACATCTAACAGAAACACCTGAAAACATGTTCGACCAATATCTGGGCACCCTGGGGCCCAGTCGAGGTTGACAAAATTAACCATCACAGGGACATACAAAGATTGTGCATAGTTAGTTGCCCAATGATTTATACAGACAAACACTTTGAGATGTCTGAGGGAGGTGAGATGACTTCAGTCTATGATAGGTGGCCCTGGAAGGCAGGTAGGTGCGAAGACTGACACACCAGGCATGAGAAGACGCCTCAGCATGGAGTGGCTCCCTAGAACCTGGGACAGTAAACATCCCCCCTTTCCAAAAGGTAAAGCCCAAGCTCTATAGCCTAGGTGTAAAAGTCCTCACAATTGGGGCCGGATCCAGCCGTTTGGGTCTCATTTCTAAGAGTGCTCTCTTGTTGAGCCAGCAGTTAGCAGGCCCTGCTGTGCAGGGTGGGGGTGGGGGGGTGGGGGGGTACCGTGACAGATGCCACAACCAGAATAGCAGATTCCTGGTCCTGCCCGCACCCCTGGCCTCTCACCCATGTTCGGTCTCCCTGGAACGAACTCTCTCCTGTCCTCTCAAATCCCCTTTCAAGATCCATCTTTATCAAGTAACTCTCTATTAGCACCCTGTTTTACTATAAACGCTTCCCCTTCCGAACACGAATACAATTATTTTGCAGGGTATCTGAAAATAGCGGCTGATCAACTATTTTGTCTTGAACTATTATCGAAACGTTTTGTCTTTGACTTTCTTTTAAAACATATTTTACGTTCCTTTCATCTCTCCGACTGGGTTATAAAATATGAGACCATGTTTTCTAGTATCTTAGTATCCTTCATGAATGCTTTCCCAATAAGCATGAGATGTTTGCTGCTCACATTCAGTCTTAGCTCGTGATCATGTATAAAAGGGGCACCTTACCCCTTGTCACAGTGGCTGGTAAACAGACCTGGAGTTGAGACACCTCGCCAAGCCAGCAGGGATTGCTAGGGCAGTATCTTCTCCGAACGAGAAAGACACCTTGCTCAGATGGTCATGAAGGGATTCCTAATTTAGCATTCTTGTCTGCAAGGATGAGGAATAGATGAAAGGGAGTGGCTAGCAGGGCATGTTCTCAGAAAGCAAAGCCTAACCGAAGTTCCCTGTGTAGTCGCTTTTAGAAGCCGAAGTTCTTAATTGCGAGAAATATATAAACGGGTTTCCAGAGGGGCTTTAGTGCCTACTAAAAGCCCAAGTATTGACCAGGATGAAGGAAAGGAAGCACAGTATCCTCCTTTTTCATGTACAAGTCAACCACCAAGTAATCCGACACCTTTACAGTTTCACTTAGAGGTCACCAATGATAACTCATTTCCTAATACTGGACACTTAAGTAGAAGCAGATTACGGTGCAAGAATAAACAGCAGTAGTAATAAAGCCAAGTATCAATTTTTCATTTGCAGTCCCATCACTAAACTTTTAACTGAAACTGCATGTGATACATTGTAGATGTCCTTCTATATCAATAAAATTGATTTGAGCAAGTTGAATCAAGCCCACAATTAGAGTGAAATTGGCAACACTAATATGTGTTAATGATAGGTGGGCCGTCTAATTTTGAGAAATAGTAATGATTAGAATGCAGCCTTGAACGCTTCTGTTGGACTTATTAGTAAACTTCACCTTACTGCTGGTTTTGGTTAAGGTAACACGTCCGGTAAAAGGAGCTCATTCTTTGGGTTATAAGCTGAATATTTTGTTACCGCCTGGAACCAATCCACTCATTGGATTGTTTTCCCACAAAAACAAGGAGGGACAGCCACCTTTAACTTGGTTAGCTATATTTTCTCTCCTTAACCACACTCTTCCTGCATTTCATTGGCCAGAGCAAGTCACGTGACTGGTTTGGTGGCCTACCCGGAGGAGGAGGAGCATCACAAGTTCATGGCCAAGCCTAACATTTGTGGACCAGGGATGTATAATCCTTTCACAGAGAGGGCAAGAACATATTTGCAGTATTTTAAAATCTACCATAAAACATGATTCGATTTTTCTCATCAACTTTTCAAAAGCTCTTCAAGAGAAGACGTTTCTCAAGGCTAAAAATCCTCCATTGCTTTTATTGTTCTCTGAGACAGCTTTTAAGTTCTTTTCCATTCTCTAAGCATATTTCACTCCGGTTGTATTAGCTGGACTATTAAGCTTCACGACCACAGGGACCGCGTCTGTTTTGTTCCCCATCAGATCCCTGAGGCCTAGCACAGTATCTAGCACCTAGAAGGCATCCAATAAATATTTATTGAATGAACAAAACGTTTTTTAAGGCTATAATCTGATCAGTGCACACTGCAATGAAAATATCGCCGCCCTTATTGTAGATCTTGTACATCTTGTAATATAGCTTAGAATCATATGCATATAACCACATGACCCTATGCATTTATTCCGATTTCACTGTTGACTAAAACCTTTTCTGTAGTGGTTGTTTTTAAACGTTACCTCTCTTGTGTATTATTGTATAAGTGGTTTAAGAATTTTTTCAATTTTAAGAGCATCTTATAGACAACAAACAGAGAGTTGCTGGAGGGGTTGTGGGTGCGGGCATGGGCTAAATGGGCGAGGGGCATTAAGGAGGGATGAGCACTGGGTGTTATATGTAGGGGATGAATTGCCGGATTCCACTCCTGAAATCGTGATTGTACTGCTAACTCACCTGGATGTAAGTTAAAATAAATAAGTCCTTTTTTTAATTTAAATTTTTAAATTTTTAATTGAAGTGCAGTTGACATACAACGTATTAGTTTCAGGTGTGCACCATAGTGATTCGACAACTTCATACGTTATGAAATGCTTACCACCGTAAACGAGGTCACCATCTACATTTTGTATATTATTGACTATATCCCCTATGGTGTATTTTTCATCCGCATGACTTATTTATTTTATAACTGGAAGTCTGTACCTTTTTAGTCCTTTCCACCTATTTTGCCCATCCCCTTCAGCAAATACTGGTTTGTTCTCTCTATCCATGAGTTGTCCTATTTTTATCGTTGTTTGTTTATTCATTGAATTTGTTTTTTAGATTCCACGTATGAGGGAAATCACACAGTATTTGTCTTCCTCTGCCTGACTTATCTCACTGAGCGTTATATCCTCTAGGTCCATCCATGTTGAAACAAATGACAAGATCTCGTTCTTTTTTTTTATGTCTGAATAATATTCCGTTGTGTACATAGACTGCATCTTCTTTAGCTGTTTAGTGCACAACTGGTTTTTTGAACCTATACGTAGACCTTAGATTTACCTCCACGTAGAATGATCATATTTCATTCAGTTCATTACTTCAGGCTGTCAGTGGTTTCTGTAATCCTAATTTAGTCACCCAGTAATTTAGTATCATAGCTATCATCTACTAATCATATGTAAATTAGGTGCGTTTACCTTTGATCAAGAAACTGAGAAAAGTAGAGCAGGAAACATCTTCCAAGAAATATCTGGTGGCACACTGTCTGAAATGTCCTTCCAATCTGCCATTAATCTATTCCCGGAAACCTAGCGTTCATGGGGTCGCCCAGAAAGGCAATTCTGCATGATGCCATGATGCCACCAGAGCGTGACTTGAGGCTCCACCACTTACTGGCTATTTAACATGTTTGAACCCTAATTTTCTCTATGTATAATGGAGGATGGCAGGATTGGAGAGGGCAAGTTGGATTTATTACACTAATATATGTGAAAGGCTTAGCTCCATATCTGGTTTCTGGCAGGTGCTAGAAACATATTTCCTTTTCTGCTACCTCAGGTATCCATTTGTAGCTCTTTTTGTATTTCCTTTTATTGGGTTCAGATTAGAAGGCAAATCTGCCAAGCCCTTTGATTCAAGTAAAGTCCCTGCACCCGGAATACCCACTCTGGATGTTGGAACATAAATATAACCCCCATTCCCTGAAGTGTCCATTCTCAGGTAGCCAGGAATCTTGGAGGAGTTTCCAAATCCACATCGGTACAATAGCAAAGATATATACATAATACTAGGAATGTCTTCAGAAACAGCCTTGGAATTTACCTGGGAAACTAACTTAGAGTTTCCTGAGATAAATATGCAAATTAATTTTAATGATACTCTTGGGCTACATTCTTTTCTTTTTGCTTCTCTTCTCTTCTCTTCTCTTCTCTTCTCTTCTCTTCTCTTCTCTTCTCTTCCCTTCCCTTCCCTTCCCTTCCCTTCCCTCCCCTCCCCTTCCCTCCCCCCCCCCCCCCTCCCCCCCCCCCCCCTCCCCTCCCCTCCCCTCCCTTCCCCTTTCTTCTTTTTCTTAACAGACTCTTCTACCTAATTGTATTTTGCTCAGGCACATCCAAATTAGTTTGAGCTGGGTAACAGAGGGAAACACAAGAGGAATTTGTCTCTGAAATTCCACAATCTGGAAAATCCACTTGTAGCTAATGAAGAGGAGCTTAGATGAGAAAAGAGAAGGCTCTGGGGATTTCCAGATGTTTCCCTTCTTTTCTCCTGGTTTCAAATGTCAAGTTCATTTTAACCTGAACTTCTGACACATTTTTATTAATGAAATACCTACATATGTGCTCAGGACTGAACCGGAGTAATAAATTTAGGGTCTAACCATCACTCTTCACTTTAGCTGGATGTGGAAGTGTGCCCAAGTTTTAGTGCATCAGGGACACTGCACTTCACTTTAAGTACCATTTTATTTGTGTTGGGTTACACAGCCATTAGCCTCGTTAAGGTCCTTTGGCTTGGGCTCAAACCCCACAGCTGGGTCCAAGGACTCGGACCCACCCTGGGTTCCAGTGATAAAGGTGCTTTAAACACTTTGACAGAAGGCCCCGGTGTACAGCTTGAGACAAAGGTTGAAGCACTTCTGACTGAAGGGAAAGCAGAGGAAATAAGATGGCCGGGCCTGGGATTACCCGGTAGGAGAGCTTTCAGCTTGCAGGGAGTCACGTGGACAGAAAGGAAGCCTAACGTGACTGGCTCTGGGCACCCGAGACAGGGCTGGCTAGAGTGAGGGCAGTGGGCAGCCTGGCCAGGCAAACTCACCCGACCAAGGGGTGTGAATCCAAACTGTCTCCGAGACTCGAGGCCTCGACCTAGGGCAGTTTAGCAGCCATTTCCTGTCGTTTGCTTTGTGCCTCGTTTTAGGGGACTCAGAATTTTCCTTGTCTACATTTTACAATTAAGCCATCTGAGGCAACGGCGGATTCTTCTGTGGCTATTGCCATCCCTCCTGAGAGGAAACAAAAACAGTAGGAACGGCTACAGACCATGTCAAAAAGTCTAAATCAGATTACAATGAGGAAACCACTTTATTATATGGCGTATAAACCTTTATTATACGATTTATTATAGGATAGTTGGACTTCATGCATTTGGACTCCAGGATCTCAAAATTTATGAAGATGGAGGCAGAGGCCTTGCTGGTCTATCTTACATTTAAAAACCGAGAAAGGCTATGGGAAACAGATAAATAACGGAAGCAGGCTTACATAACAACCTCATTAGGAAGGCATGCTGTTCCCAGTGTTTTTGAAGCCAAAGTTTACTCAAAAAGTTATTCGTATGCTAATTAAAAGACATTATTGTCTATTCATCAGAATAAGTCCGTAAGCATTCCTACTTCCCATAATTTGTAAGCTTCTGTCCTTTACTGGGAGCAGTAGTTTTTATTTTATAGGATATTTCTTTTTAAATATTCCATAATTCAGACCAGGCTCTCCCTCATTACTCCAAATCATTAAATATTTTATCTTACACTAAAGTGTCTGTTGAGGGGTTTATAAACAGACTAGTTTTAAAGATATCTGGGACGTGGCCTTTCGTATTTAATGGGATCCACTTCTGTGCATGGAAATGGACTAAATACATTTGGTACAACAACTATTGCGCAGAATTTAAAAGATTATATTAAGGAAGAGGCAGCCGAAGGGGGAAAAATAAAACAGGATGGGAAGTAACCCATGTCGAATGGTGAAACAAACCTGCTAGAGAATTGGTGAGAAACCATATATTATATAGTGTTTTGGTAATTTAAGAATGTACCGGTGAAAAGGAAATAAAGTACCAGACGAGAATGAGAAGAACAGTGTCCCTACGAGTAGCGTCAGTTGAAGGGAATTTTAGGGGAGAGTATTTAGTCACATACCCAGCCATTCCTTGAGATATCACATTGCAGATTCCATTTTCATCCTGAGTAATGGAGTGCAGACGGATGTTTTGGATGGTGGCAACGGATTGAGAGGATTATAAGTGGGGCTATTGAAAATCTCAGTGCAGAGGAGACACGTTGGTGCAGCTCCCATTCTGGAGATCAGAAAAAAGTAAAGATGACTTCATACCCAAATGCTTAAGTCAGTGCAAAGTGTTGGATAGGCTGATAGACGTCAAAGCCTTTTCTTCCTCCCTGGGTGAATGGTGAACCACATGTGATAAAATCAGGACCAGATGGCTCTAAAACAAATGCCTCCATTCCTCTGGAATAGGTGTACGTGTGTGTGTGTGTGTGTGTGTGTGTGTGTGTGTGTGTGCGCGCGCGTGTGTGTGTACATTCATATATATGAATATATATCCCTGGCTGTGGCATAGTACAGAGGGAAGAACCATCATTTTAATTTTTTATTATATAAGATTTTAAACATACACAAACAGGATCATAAAATGAACTCTCACGTACCGATTACTCAGCTTCAACCACTATTATTATTCTACTCTTTTGCTTCATTCGTGTCTACCTCCACTCATCCCCCTATCCTCCACTCAATAATTTTTAAGTTTTTTGAGATGAAATTTACATACATCAAAATGTCTTAACTGGATACTTTTGACAAATGGATATACCTGTGTAACCTGCATTATCATTCATTCTAAGCCTCAGGGTTTTCCAAAGGGGTCTAAACAAGACTGAATTACTTGCAACTCATTTTAATGTAAGAATGGCCCCTCCAATGCCAATGGCCTAGATTACGTGATCACTTTAGTATTAGATATGCTGATGGGATGGCAGGGTAAGGAGGGGTCTGTCTATCTATCTATCTATCTATCTATCTATCTATCTATCTATCTACCTACCATCTGTCTGTCTATCTATCTAGATATCTTAAAAACATCTGAGGAGTAGAAATGAAAAGAAACACACCCTCAAGTAAAGAAGTTAGAATGGTCTATGAAAGAGGATAGGCAAGCCACACAAGAGAGAAGAGATTCATAACTTCACGGACTCCGTGAGAAAAAAGAAGAGACTTCCTACCTCTCAACTTTTTTTTCAGTGTTTATTTACTTATTTTGAGAGAGAGAGAGGAAAGCACGAGCAGGGGAGGAGTAGAGAGAGAACAGCGAGAGCGAGAATCCCGAACAAGCCCTGCGCTGCCGGTGCAGAGCCCAATGTGAACTTTGAACTCACGAATCATGAGATCATGACCTGAGCCAAAGTCGGACGCTTAACCAACTGAGCCACCTTGGTGCCCTGTATCTCTCAGCTTTTAAATGACAGTTAAAGGAATCCCCAAAACAGGGCCAAAGAGATTACTGTGATCATCAGTGTTTTAAAACTCCTCCAAAGCCTATTGAAAAGACTGAGAACGAAGATTTGCTAACGAAGACACAGAGCCCTCAGTGCATGTCTCCCCTCCATCCTACACCCCCAGCTCCTTCGTCATGGGAACTCTGCTTATTCTAAGTCTGGCTTCGTGACCTGGTCACGTTGTTGATCATTACTAATATTTTTATTACCGCTTGAATCTCAGTTTTGGGGGAAGATAGGGACTAGCAGAGGCACAATCCAGCAGAAGGCCATATGCGTTCTCCCTGTGCCACTTCTCACGGCTTCTTCCTGCACCAATTCCATTTTAAGGCAGTTGTCTAACCTGCAAGACCTGCTGCTTTTTACTACACAGTGCAGCTGGAGCAGACTCCCGGAGGGAATGCGTCCATATTCTGCATCGTTTCCTGGTGAATTCCACCACCTGGGTTTTTTTTTTTTTTTTTTCCTCTGGATCCCACCTACATTTGGCAGGTGGTTTCTTCGTCCTGGCTCCAAGTCTGTTCTGGTGATTGGACCTCAGTGCTGAGGCTTGGAACCTGACTCAGAAATCTATTCCAGATGGCCCCTCATCTGCTAATCTCTAGCTCTTCTCACTCCCGTTTGGTTCTGGATTGGTGGTACGGACCACAATCCAGATTCAGTGATAGCTTTTCGCTTGGTGGTTGGCCAGGGCAAGAAGGTGTGAGCAAATGATTGAATTAGGATAGCAGGTCTAAGGACAGGAGACAAGATCATTTTTACGTCGACAGAAAAAGTTTAGAGTTTTTTTTAAAAGGCATCTGGTTCACATGGTTATCGGTCTCCCAAAAAGGAACACGGTGTGGCAAAATGTTAATATACCTCCCTGTTTTCTTTTTTTTTTTTTTATCCACGATATGTAAACTATGTCAAATTCAAAGACTCTCTATTCTGTTTTCCTCAAGGTGGCGCCTTGCTTTGTAGCTAAGAGGAAGTGAGCTTTAATATCTTTGTGTGGGCTAAAGAACCAATATTGATCAATGAGGTGTTATTTTTTCTTCCATTCTTTTTTACAAGCTCAGACATTTGGTTAAGAATATTGGTTTTGCCCCATAGATCTAATCATAACATTAAGCAGCATCTTGGAGGCTGGCCACAATGAGTAGGCGTGTATGTAGGACTTTATTTTTCTTCAATAAACTCTCGCTTTAACAATTTAAATTTTAAAAATTTACCTAGAGAATATAAGTGTGTGCATACATCACGTGTAACACACAAGTGCATGATTATTCTTAGAAAAATGAGTTTCTTTATTTCTGTATTCTTTCACAAAGTTCCAAGAATTGCGAGGATATGGTAAATCAGTGTTTACCCATATACTTTTGCATTTTGGTCTTTGGTTTGCTTCTTCTCCTCACCGTATCCAGTCTTTGACTTTCTGAATAAGAAAACCCAACACTTCTTAGTCTGTAGCCGCATAGAAACTCCTCCAGTTCCCTTGTCCATTCTAAAGAAAAATCTGGCATGTTTCTTTTGTTCTATTATTTTTTGTTCTTCTCACTGAGAGTTTCGTTTCTGCTTGATCCACCGTTCCTGTTCCCGCTACTTCAAAAGTACAGTCAGTGTTTTGCTGAAGTTGTAATACATCTCTTTTACTACTCAAGTGATAGTTATATTTTCACACTGCTTTTATATAGTTTATACGGCTGAAACGTTCCTCTTTTCCTCTCCCATAAGGATTGATTTTGTGGTTCTTAAACTTCTTTAGTCTTCATATCTCTGTCCCCTTCCTTAAAAAAATCTGGGGGCGCCAGGGTGGCCTAGTTGGTTAAGCATCTGACTCTTGATCTCAGCTCAGGTCATGATCTCACAGTTCATGAGTTTGAGCCGCACATCAGACTCTTTGCTGGCGGTACGGAGCCTGCTTGGGATTCTGTCTCTCCCTCTCTCTGCCCCTCCCCCGCTTGTGCTCTGTCTCTCAAAATACATAAATAAACTTAAAAATTTTTTTTTTATAGTTCTATAAAGTACAACCACCAGAAGTCAAACCGCCAAGTTGGGTGTACTTTATAGAACTATACGGTACAGAAGTACTTTTGAATTGTGCATGAAATCTGTGTCCAGATTTTTTTTTTTTAAAGTAATAAATTTGCCACCATATGCCTTTAAGGACCTGCTTTGTTTATGCCTTCTTGCAGCTGAGGACCATTGCTGCTTTAGTTTGGGATCCATGGGAACAAATGAGACTTTGAGCGTAAAACTGTACGTCATTTGGAACTGAGCTGCTTTCATACACTTCAGATGCAAAAATACAAAATTATGAAAGCCTGACGTTGGCGTGATTGCCGGAGGTAGGACTGCTGAGCTAGCTGAAGGCTGACGCCAAATACCCCGTGACTAAACGAATCCCCTCGTTTATTGCGACTTGGATTTCTTTGTTTCTCCTGGTCACTAAAGCCATTTTCATAATGTGCAGTGATATTTGTAACCTGTATATTCGCATGTTAAATCCAAATGTATCTCGGTTACTGTTAACAGCAGACTAAAGTAGACATATACTGGTAGCGTTAAAATAAGCTTCGGGATTCAAATGTTTACCCGACAGGCGCAAAACGTGTAATTGCTCTGTTTCTAGTTTCGCAGTATCTGTGTAAGTAAGCGTGTGCAAAACCATGATCAAAGTCTTGAACCTCTCCTTCTTGGGAGGAATTTTTCTCGAAAACATCCTGTAGATCTGGTTAGCAAGAAGAATCTCTAGCCCCGACCACATTATATTCAGAAAAAGCTGTTTTCCTCCTGCAAGACTCCTCACTGTTTCTGGAAGAAAATTAGGGGCAACTTGAGAGAATGCTGATGTCCTGCCTCTGGAAATAGGTCTTCCTGTCCTCAAGAGCACCTTGCTGTCCAGGATGCCCTCAGGGCTGGGAGGGTACAGGGAAAAGTCCCGTTTCTCTCATGCATGGATCATGAAGACAGCCCTTTTTTTTTTAAAGATTTTTAAAAAATTTTTTTTCAATCTTTATTTATTTTTGAGACAGAGAGAGACAGAGCGTGAACGGGGGAGGGTCAGAGACAGAGGGAGACACAGAATCTGAAACAGGCTCCAGGCTCTGAGCTGTCAGCACAGAGCCCGACGTGGGGCTCGAACTCACAGACCGTGAGATCATGACCTGAGCCGAAGTCGGACGCTTAACCGACTGAGCCAACCCAGGCGCCCCATAAAGATTTTTAAAAATATTTATTTAGTTTTGGGACCGAGAGACAGAGTGCAAGCTGGGGAGGGGCAGAGAGAAAGAGGGAGACACAGAATCCGAAGCAGGTTACAGGCTCTGAGCTGTCAGCACAGAGCCCAATGCCGGGCTCGAACTCACAAACGGTGAGATCGTGACCTGAGCCGAAGTCGGATGCTTAACCAACTGAGCCGCCCAGGCACCCCTGAGACAGCCCTCCTAAGAGACCTGCACTTACTGAAGAGTTGACGGCTGCCTCATCTTATGTTAAAAAATCCGTCCTTTTAAAGGAAGCCAGGAATGCTTTCTTTAGCACCAAGTCCACTGGTTATTTTCCTTCTGAATAAAGAAGCTGGAGGACACCAGGGAAAGAGCGCCGCTCTGTTTTTCTCTTCTTTAAATACCGTACCCGGTGGAACTTGTTCGAAACACAACGTACCCTGAACACGTTCACCCTCCGATGCCGCCGGCTTTGAGGTCAGGTTGCGCTGCGTTTATCAGCTCCAGAAAAGCGATTCGGGTGAGTCAAAGGCGCCAGTCTCAACCACTGTGCTCTCCCGCTGCCTTTGTGGAGTCGGTAGGTGCTGTAAAATCCAAGCGGCGGCCCCCGGGGCTGCTGGAGGCTGGCACCTCCCTTTCCTTCGGCCCCATTTCCCATTAGAAGGATGGGCCCAGCATGGAACTGCTTTATGGCGCATGAGGTGTTTGTTTGCTTTCATTCATGTTTCATTAACCTCTCCAAGTGGTGTCCAGCATCTTTCCCTACATTTTGTGCCGTTTGTTCCTACTGCCGGAGGTATAAACTTGATACGGACTTTGAATGTTTATGGGCCTGGGCCGCCCAGGACTACAGTGTTCCAAACCACCCCCCCTGGCCCGCTTCCAGACGTCTGCTTTATAACCCTCACAATGATAGGAAACGAGCTCCTAGAACACCAAACCCTTCATGTCAGACAACCGTACCTGGTCTTTTGCTGGCTTTTGTTTTTCCATTACAGTGGATACTAGTGGATGGTGGGTCTTGTCGGGTGGTTGGGGGGGGGGGGGCGGAGGACAGAAAATCCCTTGTGATTGACCGAGTCCCACGTGGGGTCACTCGGGTCAGACCTGACATACGATCAGGTGAAAATTCAGCTCCAGAAACTTGGAGAAGACCTCAACTCCGGAAACCATTTTTAAAGAAAATTAAACTTTCTAAATGGTTTAACCACATGTTTTTAATACTTGTTAAATGTCTTTTCTTTCTGGAAAAGACATGCTTCGAGAAAATGAAGAAAAAGATAAATATTTGGCAAAACAATCTTTTCGACAAATGCCCCTGGGTAAAAGCAAATGAAAGTCGTACTCACGACCAGGTTGGGCTCTGTTCTACACCTGCATTTTGTTTTTCTTTCTTCTCTCTTTATTGTGTATATAACGGTTTGCTTCATAGGATTTCTTAATTAAATATTTAACAGCACGTAACCGTGGGGGTTGGGTGATGTTATGCTGTGTTTTATTGCAGTAGCTTAATGTGTATTTGTACTTTGTGGTGGTGTTTTAACCCACGTGGAGGGCTCCCTTCCATACTGAGACCCGAGTGCATCTCCTGGGGAGGACCTTAAGTCTCTTAGTTCAGAGAGCCAAGCTATGGCAGGGCTAACATACGGACCCTTATGTGTCCCACTTCAATTGTTACCCTTAGGGAGCGCTCCCTTTGGCTTACTGGGGAAAGGATACCTATTGCTTTGTCACTCATTTTAGAAAGTTTGATTTGTCTGGGGGAGGGTGACAGAGATAGGGGAATGGCCTGCAGTAGGCCAGGTGCAAAGACAGTTGACTATTCGCAACAGGGAAATTGTGAGAAGCCAGCTGGGCTTGAGAAGGACTTTGCCGCTTTCGGTGTGTGTGCAGATACGTGCTGGGGTGGTGACAGGGGGCAGAGGGTGGAATGCTAAGGACCTCGAATTGGCCCAGGGAACTAAAAGTCCGATCTCTAGAGAGACGGTTTTTTCAAAGGCGAGTTGGCGTTTGGACACGGGTTCTTCTTTCTGCAAGATGAGTGACGGCAGTGGTGGGGCTAGAGGTGTGTGTGGAGAGGAAATTGGTTGGGCGGGGACGCTCATCCTTCCAGGTAGAAGAGCCAGGTATGCGGTGGGGGTGCTGGGCAGAACTCTCTGTAGCCTTTTACCAAAGTGTCAAGAGGCAGTGCGTAAACCTCTTTAGGCTGTGGACCCACTGAGAACGCGATGACTGCTTGCTATGGAACCTTACTCTGGAACAGGGTTTCTTACCCTTGAACTGGTAACATTTGGGGGCCAGAAAAATCTTTATTATGGGTGTTTTGCTGTGCACCATAGGATGTTTAGCAGCATGGCTGGCTTATGCCCACTAGAAGCCAGTGACCACCGTTTTCTCCCCCGCCCAGTTGTGACTGTCTCCAGACATTGCCAAGCATCCCCGGCGGGGGGGGGGGGGGACGGTAAAAGCAAGCCTGGTCTGAGGACCCCAACTCTGGAAATATACAGGTACATCCAAAGTTTCCAAAGGGTGGGGTGTGCTGACTCTTGAAGCCTATTCATGGTTCTCCCGAGAGTTAATATAATATTAAAATATCTCTAGGACCTTCTCTTCTGACTTTTCAGAGAAGCTCAATCTCTATTGCCTTAGAATCATGGATCTAAGAGCCACCACGGGCCCACTTACTCTACCAACTTTGTGAAAGGTATGGAGAACTTTTATCCGTTAACAAGGATGGGGGGGGCAATTAAGGTTCATAAAATTTTAATTACCCATCTCTGGTCACACGAAAATGATTTGCCTACGATGTCAGGAGGTACAAGAATCCAGATTCCATGTTTCCTGGGACAGATATATCTTTGTTTAATGGTTCTAGGCCGCCAGCCTGTGAAATTTGAGTGAAGCCACCATGACTGATGAATGCATCATTACACTGCACGGCCTCTTTCTTCTATCTTTCTCTTCCCTCATACAGTCTTGAGGAGCAGTCATCTTATCCCTGTTTGGAAAACTACTTTAGTCTTCAGGCATCCCAGACATATTTTAGAGTGCCTCCTTACCATTCCACTTTCTCAGAGAATGGTCTCTGCCAGGTGAGCAGTGGGCCAGATGTCCCTGCTTTTCACTCTACCCACAAGTGTGAACGCTGACCTGGGAAGAAAGGGCCTATCTCTAAGTAAATTGATGACCCGTAACTTGTAGCCTGAATCAAAAGGATAAGCCAGACCAATTGACATCCCTCCCTGGGAATTTGAACTTAGTGACACAGAGGAAAGTGAACCTGTTGGTGGCGACTAAGAGAGAGGAGTTGTAGTTGAGAATCTCTTGCCACGGAGCCCTCCAGGGCTTCTTGGAATCCAAGGTCGGTCTCCAGACTCAACCTCAGGAAGGATCAGTATCGTTAGAGTTCCTGCACTCAGTGTAACTAGAAAGATCCCTCATTGAGCCCCTTAATAAATATGCATTACACTCAACCTAGGGGCCCTCAGATGCGGCTGCCTTTCTACTGGATATTGTCCGCACACAGGCGAATAGGATTTTGAATGAATTATAAGGACTGTCCTATTTGAGGTATTTTAAGGCAGCATTTCCCACAGAATAGCAGGCGTTGTTGCCGGTGTATCATCCGTAGGATTTTTCTACGTGAACAGGGACCTCCAGGTCTGTTCATGACGATTAGGGTGGATGTCAGCTATGGATTTGGGACATGCTGGCCAGTAATAGCCTTACTATGGGAAGTCAGATGTGGCCAAAGGACAGATGTGTGTATGTCTCTTCAGGCGTGGGTGTTCTAGGGTCATTTAGTGTCTTTTTGGCCGAGTTTACAATACTCATGACCCAGTGAGGAAACTGAATTGACCACCAGAGTGAATGCATATGCTCATGTTTTGTGCTGTGGGGGTATTTCCTGAAAATAGTGTTTTATTCACCCGGACTGTGGCTGTCTTCCCTTCAAAACCCTGGATACTATTTAGCAGTGCACCATAACGGTGGTCGTACAGCCTCTAGGTTGGGAGGCATATTGAAGACATGTGGGGGGCAATTTTGACGGAGACATGACTGAAGAACACTGCTGTCATTTATGATCAGGGGCCAGGGATGCTAGATATTGAAGATTTGTGCCATGACCCACACAAATTTTGCATTCTCCCAAGATCTACGTGTAATGATCTGAACTTCAGCCCTACTTCCATTTAACTTAAAAGCACCAAGCAGTCGGGCTAGGTTTCAGCGGTCACTGAAACTTCTAGGAACACGACCACCATTTACAGAGGAGGAGATTGTCCTTTTTGTCAGGAAATTTACCAAGAATGTTTCATTTCAGAAAATCGTATCGACTGATGATACCAGTAAGAGCTGCCAGTTTGAGTTGTCGTGATACAGTTTGTGTTAGTCTGTCCTGGAGTGGTGACATTCATGATCATTCTGTGTATACATACATACATATCTGTTTGTGGCTATAGTGGAAGGACCCCAGTCTCTGTTTAGGTCTCCAGCTGTCCTAACTATCCTGGACAATGAAGGAGCACTGAGGTTTTCATCAAAGAGTAATAGTTTGTAGTGAGATGTTATCACCTTTATCTACGTGGTCCACTGTGAGTTTACATTTCCCTCTAGGGAATGCGGATATTCGTACACTTCTTTACATGGAGCCAGACCTTCATCTTCAACCACGTGAGAGAGCCAAGCAGGATATTCTTCTGCTGAAGAAGAACAAGAGTCTCTCTAACTCAATAAGAGAAAGCTTCTCTTCTCTTGGCTCTTTCTCCTTTGGTCCATGCTGGGCATGTTCATCCATCTCCCTATTTTCCAATAGCTTGATTTTTCCATGTCTAAGCAGATGATCTGCCCCTGTGAAGTAGCAAGATTATGAGGACCAGGTCTCCACAACTGTCCTATAGGTTATTTTTCCCATTTAAAGTTGTTTCAATTTACGATTATCATCCCCATTGGTCTCAGAGGAGTAGAAGTTCTTGGACTTCAGAGATCGAAGACCTCTACATTTTCCATGGATACCATTAACCCTTGCTGCATATAAGATTTCTTCTGACTCCTTTCTTGGCAGCATTAAGTTCTATTCCCGGATCTATTATCCGCTGTGATTAACAAGAAGAAAGGTTCAAATAAGATTACCTTTAAATGACAGTTGAAATGACCTTTCATTTCTTAGCTATTTCTCTAGGAAAAATACAACCCCCCCCCCCCCCACTTTACTGAGTACTTACTATGTATCAGGCACAATTCTGAGTTCCTTCTGTGGATTGTCTCATTTAACCCTCATACACAACTGTGAGAGGTCGATGCCGTTATTTAAAAAAAAAAAAAATTTAATGCTTACTTATTTTTGAGAGAGAAGGAGATGCAGAATCTGAAGCAGGCTCCAGGCTCCGCACTGTCAGCGCAGAGCCGGACTCGGGCCCAAACTCACAAGATCATGACCTGAGCCAAAGTCAGACGCTTAACCGACTAAGCCACCCAGGTGCCCCGAGGTAGATGCTATTATTATCCCCATTTCGTAGATAAGGAATCTTGGAAGGGGCAAATAACTTGCCTAAGATTTCACAATTAATAAGTGTCCTTCTCTGTCCATCGAATGTAAGTCATTTAATACCCTAAATAGAAAGCATCCCAGAAAAATATAAATTGAGAAAGTATGAGAGTATAAGACTAAATCCATCACCAAGATATTCCATCAGTTTTGTGGTTGCGGTAGGCCTAGCTTTTCCCTAACTATTGGCTCTCAATCACATTCTCAATACTCATATCTAAACTATATATAGCAAACCCATGTCATCGAGAGAAGAATGACTCTCACGGTTGTCGCTAACAGATTTCAGTGTATGTCTCTTTCTACTTTGGCCGCTGTCCTACTTAATTGGCAAGTTATTCCTCATCAGAGAACCGGAAAGAAAAAAATTTAAAAGCAAGTTACTTAGTTTCTCTGAACCGAGATACCTATTCACAAACGTGTGACCCTCGTTTTCCTCATATTTATGGCCTGGAGCACAGAAGTGTGGATGACTGTGGTTTATACTAACAAGGCCAGTGCCATGCTTTTAAATTCTTTCACGTAAGTTATCTTTTCTCTATGCTTTACCACCGATGATGCCCTTAATCTTGGTCCTCAACTGTTGATTTTCAGAAGGCCCCGGGGAGAAGATGAATCCACCGTTTCTACTGAAAAACATACCTAAATGTTGGACACCGAGTAGATAAGCCGCATGTTGTCGGTTGGCACTCAGCCCCTCACAGACTTTCTACGATCTCATATTTCCGGGACCAGAAACCTAGTTCCTATATTACTCAGACACCCTTGCCAGCTGGATTCTGCTGGGTTCTACCAACGAGAGGCACTCTGGTGAGATGAGAAGTTCAGACGGTTCGACTTCAGACAGCGATGTTGGTGGGAACATGGGCTCGTGGTTTCTGCCCAGCAGCAGCACGTGTGGCCTGTGTGACTCATGGCTCTGAATGACATAGCTTTTCCCTTTCCCTTCTCCGGCCCTGACATTTTCTTATAGTTACTTATCCACGGGGAACCTTTTGCCTTTTCTTATTTGCACCTCTAGCCCTTCCAATATTTCGTAATCAATTTTCGGTATCAAGTCGCCACCTCCCCTCCCCTTTGAAATGAAGCGGTTTCCATTTTCTGGCCTAGACGTTGACTTGAAAACAGATAGGGGGAAATTTATTAGAGCCAATAGCATTGTTGTCACAGATAAAAGATAAATTCGATCTGCTGGCTGATTTTATTTATTGTAACATGAAAAGAAATTAAAGATAGTTTATATAGAGTAAACGGCAAGCAGGCATACATAAAGCATCTATCTAGCCCTAGTGGATTATATCCAAAGAACAAAAAGGATTGCCATAAAACAAACAAGCAAGCCAACAATCAAAAGGAGAAAAGCATCTTAAACTATTTTTACTTATGTAGCTAGAAGTGTCGGTATTGTTTTCTGAGTTTCTTCTAGAGCAGTATATGTAAAACAAATAAATAGTTATGTTGATGTCACGGTGCATGAAGTTTTTCAGAATGGAAAAAAAGAGATCCATGAGGTTACGTTAAAAATTCTGTGGTCTTTGGGTGCCTGGGCGGCTCAGTCAGTTGAGCATCTGATTCTTGATTTCAGCTCAGGTCATGATCCCAGGGCTGTGGGATTGAGACCTGCGTTGGGCTCTTTGCTGAGCAAGGAGCCTGCTTAAGATTCTCTCTCCCTCTGCTCCTCTCCCCAACTCGTGTTCTCTCTCTCTCTAAAATAAATTAAAAAAAAATAAACAAAATGCAACTCTGTGGTTTTGAATTGCCATTGGAATTAGCATTCTAAACTCTTGAAGCATCTTATCTTTAAAATTTTTTTTAATGTTTATTTATTTTTGAAAGAGACAGAGACAGAGTGTGGGCGGGGCAGGGGCAGAGAGAAAGAGAGGCAGAATCTGGAGCAGGCTCCAGGCTCTGAGTAAGCTGTCAGCACAGAGCCTGATGCGGGGCTCGAACTCACAAACCGGTGAGATCAAGACCCGAGCCAAAGTTGAACGCTTAACCAACTGAGCCACCCAGGCGCCCCCCCCCCGCTTTTTTTTAAATTTTCTTAAAAAATGTTTATTTATTTTTGAGTGAGACAGAGATAGAGTGTGAGCGGGGCAGGGGCAGAGAGAAAGACAGTTAAAAAAACATTTTTTTTTAATGTTTATTTATTTTTGAGAGAGACAGAGACAGGTATCTTTAATAATGTATCTGTCCCCCCAGATAATATCTCTGTCCCCCCAGAAGGACTAAAAGCAATGACCAATCCATTAGCAATGAGCACCTTCCATGCCCAGATTGCCATTTCTAAATATCATTTCCCAATTTAAAGAATCAGGGTTTTTTGGAGAAATAAGTGATTCTAGGCCTGAGGCAGGAAATGTACAAGATGATTCTAAAACATCTTGCCATGTCATGAAGCAAGGAAGCTATCAAAGACCAATGGTGTTGTGTCAAAAAAAACTCAGGTGCCAAGTTGAAGAAGTTCCCGTTGGCTACTTGTGGGTCAATTTGCACATCAGTAAGAGTAATAACTATAATGGATTAAAGCACATAAAATATGCTGTAATACATGAGATTGTAATAATAATTTAAAAATAGGAAACATTATTGGCCATCTATGGAGGATGCCAAAGAGTCAACTCGTATCGTGGCTAAATAATTCTTTTATTCTGGCCTTCTTATATGACTTGTATTGCACAGTAATCAAATAATTGATTAGAGGAAATTCTTCTTTATAAAAGGGCCAGATTACAAAAGAAGGAAGGATAGAATTAGAATATCAGCTTGCTGTAATCCCTAATAAATTAATGGACTTAGGCAGTACACATCGATGATGACTAACATTACAAAAAGAGAGTGAACCAGATAAAATATTAAAATACACACGACCATCTTTAACATACTCTTAGTTTAAAAAAATTGAACCTAAGTCTAACAAATCCACTAGAACTAACTGCCAAATTACAGAGAACAGAGGAAAATGTTAAACAACATCATGGAATGAAATCAGCAAAACCTAGACTGTGGGTTTTGACACATGATACATAATGTGGATTGGGACATGCGTAAGTTTTAAGAACAGGAAACAAGTAATGGAGGGGAGCCTGTAAGTTAAAAGGGACTTGGGAAATGTCAAATAACTGCAATGTAGAGTCTTATTTGGATGCCGATGCGAGCAAAATCATACGACAATTGGAGAAATTTCAACACTGCATAATTAATTATATAAAAATTATTAATTTTCTTTTGGCTCAGTAATAATTGTGTGGCCATGTTTTATTTGTTTTTACTTTTTTTTTTTTTTAATTTTTTTTTTTCAACGTTTATTTATTTTTGGGACAGAGAGAGACAGAGCATGAACGGGGGAGGGGCAGAGAGAGAGGGAGACACAGAATCGGAAACAGGCTCCGGGCTCCGAGCCATCAGCCCAGAGCCCGACGCGGGGCTCGAACTCACGGACCGCGAGATCGTGACCTGGCTGAAGTCGGACGCTTAACCGACTGCGCCACCCAGGCGCCCCAATTTTTACTTTTTTTTTAATGTTTGTTTATTTTTGAGAGAGACCACGAGTGGGGGAGGAGCAGAGACAGAGAGAGAGAGGGAGACAGAGAATCTGAAACAGGCTCCAGGCTCTGAGCTGTCAGCACAGAGCCAGATGCGGGGCTCAGACCCAGGAAGCGCTAGACATGACGTGAACCGAAGTTGGATGCTTAACTGACTGAGCCACCCAGGCACCCCTTGTGGTCATGTTGTAAAAGAGTCTTTATCTTTCACAGATATTGAAGTATCTGTGGGGAAACGATACCTGGAATTTGCTTCAAAATAATCCAGGGAAGGGAGAATGATAAAGATACATACAAATCAGGGGCGTCTGGGTGGCTCAGTCGGTTAGGCACCTGACTTCAGCTCAGGCCATGATCTCGCTCTCCGTGAGTTCGAGCCCTGCGCCGGGCTCTGTGCTGATAGCTCAGAGCCTGGAGCCTGCTTCGGATTCTGTCTCCCTCTTTCTCTGCCCCTCCCCCCATTCACTCTCTGTCTCTCAAAAATGAATAAATGTTAAAAAAAATTTTAAAAAAAGATACATACAAGTCAAAACTGGCACGAGTTGATAATTGTTGAAACTGGATGATAGGTCCATGGGGGCTTATGATATTCCTCTCTCTAAGTTTGTATATATTAGAAATTTTCTATAATGAATAAGTGAAAAATATCTGGAGAGGTGTAAGTAGATCTTAGTTTTCTGATTTCGGGAAATTTAATGAATTCGGCTGTCAGTGATTGCTGTCTACCGAGTTCCTTGGATATTTCCGGGTATGGGGTCTACACCAGAAATTAAATACATTTTGGAACCAACTTGGCGCGCTACAACTTGAAAGATATGGACAGCTAGTAGCCTCAAAAGGAGTGTGTTTACAATTGCTGTTTTAACAAATCACAACAAATTAAGTGGCTTAAAACAATATACATTTATTTTATCTTAAAGTTCTGGAGGTCAGGAGTCCAAAATGAGTTTCACTGAGCTCACATTGGGTGTCAGCAGGCTAGTGTTCTTTCTGAAAGCTCCAGTGAGGAATTTGTTCTTTGCTGTTTCTGTCTCCCAGAGGCTGCCTCCGTTTCTTAGGCCCATGTCTGTATCACTCTGATCTCTGCTTCTGTTCTCACATCGCTCCTCTGAGTCTGCTCTTTTCTCTCTCCCTTACAAGAACCCTTGTGATTCCATTGGTCTCACCTGGAGAATTCAAGATAGTCTCATCATCTCAAAATCTTCTGCTTAATCGCATCTGCAAAGACTTTTTTCTTTCTTTCTTTTTTTTTTTTTTTTTTTTTGCCATCTAAGGTGACATTCAAAAGTTCTGGGAATTAGGATGTGGATATCTTTGGAGAGCCATGATTTTGCCTGCCACAAAGAGAGCTAAAGAAGTTGGAAGACAAGATTAATAAGGGAAAGTATACCAGTCAAGATTCAGCCAGGATATAGGAACCATTCTAATATTTTAAACAGAGGACATTTAATGCAGAGAATTTGTTACACGAGGGAAGGCAGTTCTGACAAGTTAAAGGATGGTGAAGTAACCCCGGAGTTTAGCAATAGCAGAAACTACTATCATTTTTTTATAGGTCTTTTTTTTAATTTAATTTTTTAAAATTTACATCCAAATTATTTAGCATATAGTGCAACAATGATATCAGGAGTAGATTCCTTAATGTCCCTTACCCATTTAGCCCACCCCCCCCCACGCCCCCCCCAGTAACCCTCAGTTTGTTCTCCATATTTATGAGTCTCTTATGTTTTTGTCCCCCTCTCTGTTTTTATATTATTTTTGTTTCCCTTCCCTTATGTTCATCTGTTCTGTCTCTTAAAGTCCTCATGAGTGAAGTCATATGATATTTGTCTTTCTCTGACTGACTAATTTCACTTAGCATAGTGAATTTCACTTAGCCAGTTCCATTCACGTAGTTGCAAATGGCAAGATTTCATTCTTTTTGCCGAGTAATACTCCATTGTATATATATGCCACATCTTCTTTATCCATTCATCCATCGATGCACATTTGGGCTCTTTCCATACTTTGGCTATTGTTTATAGTGCTGCTGTAGACATTGGGGTTCATGTGTCCCTTCCAAACAGTACACCTGTATCCCTTGGATAAATGCCTAGTAGTGCAATTGCTGGGTCGTAGGGTAGTTCTATTTTTAGTTTTTTGAGGAACCTCCATACTGTTTCCCAGAGTGGCTGCACCAGGTTGCATTCCCACCAACAGTGCAAAAGAGATCCTCTTTCTCTGCATCCTCGCCAACATCTGTTGTTGCCTGAGTTGTTAATGTTAGCCATTCTGACAGGTGTGAGGTGGTATCTCATTGTGGTTTTGGTTTGTACTTCCCTGATGATGAGTGATGTTGAGCATTTTTTCATGCGTTGGTTGGCCATCTGGATGTCTTCTTTGGAGAAGTGTCTATTCATGTCTTTTGCCCATTTCTTCACTGGATTTTTTGTTTTTTGGGTGTTGGGTTTGATAAGTTCTGTATAGATTTTGGATACTAACCCTTTATCTGATATGTCATTTGCAAATATCTTCTCCCATTCTGTTGGTTGCCTTTTAGTTTTGCTGATTGTTTCCTTCGCTGTGCAGAAGCTTTTTATTTTGATGAGGCCCCAGTAGTTCATTTTTTGCTTTTGTTTCCCTTGCCTCTGGAGACGTGTTGAGTGAGAAGTTGCTGTGACCAAGATCAAAGAGGTTTTTGCCTGCTTTCTCCTCGAGGATTTTTATGGCTTCCTGTCTTACATTGAGGTCTTTCATCCAATTTGAGTTTGTTTTTGTGTATGGTGTAAGAAAGTGGTCCAGGTTCATTCTTCTGCATGTCGCTGTCCAGTTTTCCCAGTACCACTTGCTGAAGAGACTGTCTTTATCCCATTGGATATTCTTTCCTGCTTATCAAAGATTGGTTGGCCATGTGTTTGTGGGTCTATTTCTGGGTTCTCTATGCTTTTCCATTGATCTGAGTATCTGTTTTTGTGCCAGTACCATACTGTCTTGATGATTACAGCTTTGTAGTATAGCTTGAAGTCTGGGATTGTGATGCCTTCTGCTTTGGTTTTCTTTTTCAAGATTGCTTTGGCTATTCAGGGGTCTTTTCTGGTTCCAGAAAAATTTTAGGATTATTTGTTCTAGCTCTGTGAAGAATGCTGGTGTTATTTTGATAGGGATTGCATTGAATACGTAGATTGCTTTGGGTAGTATCGACATTTTAACAATATTTGTTCTTCTTACCCAGGAGCATGGAATCTTTTTCCATTTTTTGGTGTCTTCTTCAATGTCTTTCATAAGCTTTCTTTAGTTTTCAGCATATAGATTTTTCACCTCTTTGGTTAGATTTATTCCTAGGTATTTTATGGTTTTTGGTACAATTATAAATGGGATCGATTCTTTGATTTCTCTTTCTGTTGCTGCATTGTTGGTGTATAGGAATCCAACTGATTTCTGTGCATTGATTTTATATCCTGCAACTTTGCTGAATTCATGAATAAGTTCTAGCAGTTTTTTTGTGGAATCTTTAGGGTTTTACAGAGTATCATGTCATCTGCAAAGAGTGAAAGTTTGACCTCCTCCTGGCCTATTTGGATGCCTTTTATTTCTTTGTGTTGTCTGATTGCAGAGGCTAAGACTTCCAATACTATGTTGAATAACAGTGGTGAGAGTGGACATCCCTGTCTTGTTCCTGACCTTAGGGGGAAAGCTCTCAGTTTTTCCCCGTTGAGGATGATATTAGCGTTGGGTCGTTCATATATGGCTTTTATGATCTCGAGGTATGCTCCTTCTATCCCTACTTTATTGAGGGTTTTTTATCAAGAAAGGATGCTGTATCTTGTCAAATGCTTTCTCTGCATCTATTGAGAGGATCATATGGTTCTTGTCCTTTCTTTTATTGATGTGATAAATCACGTTGATATTGAACCAGCCCTGCATCCCAGGTATAAATCCCACTTGGTCATGGTGAATAAGTTTTTTAATGTATTGTTGGATCTGGTTGGCTAATATCTTGTTGAGGATTTTTGCATCAATGTTCATCAGGGAAATTGGTCTGTAGTTCTCCTTTTTAGTGGGGTCTCTGGTTAGAAACTACTATCATTTCTAAGATGGTAGGGACACAGGAAGGAAGGTGGTGGTACCAGGATCCAGGAGTTGGGGTGTTTTTGTGAGAATCATGGCAGAGACTTCCCAGTGAAAGTTGAGAGCCAGGAGGTATTGGCTGTCTGGTGGGAAGTTGGAATCCCAGATACAACATAGACATCACTGGAAAATACAGTACATTCTTATTATCTGTGGTAGTTGTGTTCTGTAAAGTCACCACAAACCCTGAATTGGCAAATACTGAACCATTGCTCCTAGGGAAAATATAGGGCTAGGTTCCTGTGAGCCTCTGGTCACACAGCATTTTCCTCAATCCATCAATATATAACCTTGTTTTATGTGTTTCTGTTTAAATGCTCCTTACTTAAAATATATTATTGCTTAATTAACATTGAACTCATGGCCAAAGCACTGTAAGTCATGACTAAAGGCAGCTTGTCTAACACATGTATTTCCTCCCTAAGATATGTCACAGCTATCTTGTGCTTAGGAACACCAGATAACTCTTCAGCAATATGTGTGGAGGCCATTTTAAACAGTGAAATCACCAGTGAAAAGCACACAAACAAGAAAAACATGACACCAAATATACCATCAAAAGGAACCTTACTTACAGGATAAGAACTGAAATAAGAAGGCAGACCGTTGCCTTGTTTGACCTCAGCTGGAGACACGTGTATCCGATGATTCAGACTTTTCACTGCTCTACGCATGTCTGCAAACGACCGTGGAAGTGTCACAAATATCAATTTGAGGATTACGAACGAAGTTTTGTAGGTCGGCAAATTGGCAAATATGGAACTCATGACTAATGAAGCTTGACTACACTTGCCAGTATAGACGTGGAGTAGTACCCTGAATTCTTCCCATCTTTTACGTTCTAGTCATCTACCAGTGTTCTCTGGCTCAATCAGTTGCAAGAGAGTCTGGGAAACAGAGTTGGCAGGAGAAGGATGGAGAACACATCTGATTACGAAGAGGCGATGCACCCCAGAAAATTTAAGGAACTAAGATTTGATGGTGAAAGAGTGAATGGGAAACATGCAAGGACTTGATGGCTGCCTCTAGACTTATAGGGCTTACAGAGAAGATGATGACAGGCTCTTTAACTTTCATACAACCGGCATAAATTGATTTAAATGAAAATAGAAGCTCTGGATGAAAGATTCTTTTTTTTTTTAAACATTTTTACTAAGTCTTTAACATTAATTCCAGTATAGTTAAAATTCAGTGTTATATTCATTTCAGGTATATACTGTAGTGATTCGATAGTTCTGTACATTACTCAGTGCTTATCACAAGTGCACTCCTTAATCCCCTTCACCTATTTCACCCATCCCCCCACCCCTGGTAACCATGTTTGTTCTCTATAATTGAGTCTTTTCTTGGTTTATCTCTCTCTCTTTTTTTTCCCTGTGCTCGTTTGTTTTCTTTCTTAAATTCCACATCTGAGTGGAATCATCTGGTATTTGTCTTTCTCTGACTTATTTCACTTAGCATAATATTCTCTAGCTCCATCCATGTCATCGCAGATGGCAAGATTTCATTCCCTTTTATGGCTGAATAATATTCCATTATATATATAGATATATATAGATATATAGATATAGATATATATATATAATGGAATATTATAATGGAATATATATAGATATAGATATAGATATAGATATAGATATAGATACATACATACCATAGTACAATTACTAGATTGTAGGGTAGTTCTATTTTTAATTTTTTGAGAAACGTCCATACCATTTTGCACAGTGGCTGCACCAGTTTGCATTCCCACCAACAGTGCCCAACAGTTCCTTTTTTCTCCACATCCTCGCCAACACCTGTTGTTTCTTGTGTTTTTGACTTGAGCCATTCTGACAGGTGTGAGGCGATATCTCACTCTAGTTTTCATTTGCGTTGCCCTGATGATGAGTGATGTGGAGCATCTTTTCATGGGTGTGTTGGCCATCTGGATGTCTTCTTTGGACAAATCTCTCTTCGTGTCTTCTGCCCATTTTTAAATTAGGCTTTTTTTTTTTTTTAGGTGTTGGATGGAAGATTCATGAGAACTCCTCTACCTGTAAAAATAGAGATCTAAAAATACCTGCGAGAGGAAGAAGGTGGAATTCCCTTCCTTAGAAAGGTTAGAGGCCAGGCACCAATTTATTTGCCGTTACTCAGTGGCTGGCCTAGCTGGCGATAGGTGCATGCTCAGTAGGGGCTGAGCTGGCCCTCGCTATAATTCTGTCGGTGGCTTAATATCACCTTGAACTCTGGGGAGTACCAAATGCCACTGCAGCTGCCTCGCTGTCCGGGATCTGAGAAAGGAGAAAAGAAAAAAAACCCTTTTGTAGCAGAAGGGTGGTGGATAGGAAGCAAATCAACCAAAAGATCATTTCGGCGCAGGGGTTGGTGGTTTCCTTGAGTAAGTGATTTATGACACGGTGTTTTTATTTGATCTGGCATTATAGGGATAAATTATTGAGTGCTAATTGTATGTTGATAAGCTGTTCCTGCTTAAATTTATTCCTTCCTCAGTTTGTGTTAATTGGGGCATATTGGAACAGAAGGGGAATTGCCCACTTACTGCCTGGTTTGCTTTATGCTGTAGTAATCGTGTCTTCACCGTTATTCATGCTAAATGCGTAAGGGAGCTCCTACCGGTGGCCTTTTGTTTTTCGTCCCATTAATGCGTATTTCTTTTTTTCATAAATGAAATGTTCAGGAACGACATCACTCCTATTTACTTGTTCAAGTTTAACTCAAGTGGCAGCAGAAGGTAGGGTCAGGGGTGGACTGGCAGAAGGCCGGGGAATTCTAAATGTGTGTTTTACCATTTGAAATTTAAATCTTTTTTAGATAAAGCCATCACTGGGGGAGGTGTTGGGGGTGGGGGAGGTAACAGGACAAGATACTGAATGTTTCCTGTATAGGAATGGACTTCTCCTGGCCCCACCTCCCACCCCCACCACGGCGACCACCCTGTCTCCCCGTCTCTCTGGCATGAAAGGTCTTGGGTGGCGAGGTATTGCGAGAGGCCAGCAACGAGAATCTGCATGTGTGGGTGTGGGTGGGTGGAGTCGTGGCTACCCGGTGCTTGGGCCTTTTCTCTCAGGGGTCTCTGTAATAAGTTACTCTAACTCCAGGTAAGTTGAGTGAGTCCAGATTTTAAGAACTCAAAAATCTGGTGGGGAGGGTTTGGGTGAAATAAAGACGGGGATTAAAGAGTGCACTTGTTGTGATGAGTACACGAACCATAAAAGGCCAGCAGGATTATAAGGAGCAAGCTGGGTTGAGACGAAAGGAAACCATAAGTGCAGAGGAAATAGTAACCGTCCACGTAGGCACACGGATTCAGTGGACCTGAATCTGTTACTATACGTGGCCCAAGGGGAGGCTTGTGAACACTAATCCCAGGCACAGACTTTGCTCTCTGCCTTGGTTTTATGAATTTTGCTGGATGTGGACAGAGCGTGTACCTGACTGCAGAGCAGAGAGAGGTGACAAGAACTCCTGGCCACCTCAGGGACAGTGGCGTTGCCCTCCGGACCTGTTCTGGGGACTCGGATCCTCAGTCCTGTTCTTCGATGGCACATACAGTCTCTTTCTTCTGGCTCATCTCTCGGAAATTAAAAGAGAAAAGAATTCCATTTAAGTCTTCATTCATGCGGTTTTCCTAGTGGTACTAGGAAAAAGCTCACTGACCTCCGTGCAGAGACAATGTTGAGGATTAGGTGAATGTGGTTACCCAAAGACACCTTACTCTGGGAGCAGTGGAAGACTCTGGTAATTGGGTAGTTTACCGACTGCATTGCCTTAGGGGTGTGGACTGTCAGGGCAGGGTCATGTTGAAACCCCAGGGAATAGCTCTAGTTCATTTATAACGCCATTTGGCTATTGACTAATTAATTAAAACAGGGGTCATAATTACAGAGAGATTAGCTAAAATGTCATGTTACTATGAGGTACTTGCTCATTTCCTTCTGGTGAAGGAAAACCAGCTAATTTGTGGCAGCCCCAGTTTTACTAAACCTGCTATGGCCTAGCAGCCCTTCTTAGGGGTCATGGGAAATAATGCAAAGAGGGAAGGAGAGGGAACAGAGCTCTGGGCTCTAGCTTGGGCTTTACTACTGACAAGACTCCTTCCACCCTTTCCCTAGGCATCTGGGGACTTCTCAGGGAAGATTCTGGCACCCAGGGAGCTGGGGCCAGGAGCCGGAGCCTCTGTGCAACAGCATTGCGTGCAGTGCCAAGACCTGGGGGTGAAGCCATACCAGCAGTCAGAAGAAAAAGCAAGGGTTGGAATGCCAGAGATGGGGGACCAAGTGAGATCCCAGAGCTGGGCAGGAGACACTAGAGTCAGCTCAGTGTCCATTGTCAGTAGGCCCCTTCCCGTGTCAGTCTCCAGGTCCCAGGCACCAAGATTAGCCCATGGCCATCCACAGCTTTGGATTGGAAATAGGAAGCTAGAGCAAGAGGGGAACTGCGAGCCCATCCAGTGTAACCCAGAAACATGAAATGACTTGTCCAGGGTCACGCAGCTGGAGGTGGCAGTTAGATTCAGTTCTCTGAACTTTCAGGAAGGCCTTTTCTGTGAAAACCTCCAGCCCACCGGTGGCATCCAGGCCCATTCTGACCTTGGATGAAAGGGATGCTAAAATCACCCAAAACCAACCGAACAGGGAGACAGGAAACTAAAATGGGATTACGGAGTTATTCGAACTCCATATTAAACTGTTTTCCTGGGGCGCCTGGGTGGCTCAGTCGGTTAAGCGTCCGACTTCGGCTCAGGTCACGATCTCACGGTCCGTGAGTTCGAGCCCCGTGTCGGGCTCTGGGCTGATGGCTCAGAGCCTGGAGCCTGCTTCCCATTCTGTGTCTCCCTCTCTCTCTGCCCCTTCCCCATTCATGCTCTGTCTCTCTCTGTCTAAAAAGTAAATAAATGTTAAACTGTTTTCCTATTTTTCTTAACCTGGTCAGGTATAAGTTATAGGTGATGTGGGCAACAGTCTTGAGAAAAAATGGGTTTGGATCATTCTAGTAAAAAAAGGTCATAGATAGTTCCTGCTCCATGGAATTGAAAGTTGACATCAGTACAAACAAACTCCTTTGGTTTTCTTGGGAAGTCTTAATCTTCTTGATTTGATTTTCTATCTACTATGCTATTGTGGTGGAGATCTTGTAGGGGTACGTTTGCTCTAGACCTTGCTTTTCAGAGTGTGGTCCCCAGACCGGCAGCAACAGCCTCTCCTGGGAACTTGGTAGAGCTGCAAAACTGTGGCCCCTAGTCTGGGCCTATGGAATTGGAATGTCTAGGGACGCACCCAGAGATCTGTGTCTCAACAAGGCCTCAAGGTCATTCTAGTGCACTCTAAGGTATGAGAAGCCCTGAACTGGAATAAAAATTGCGGTGTCGAATAAGATAATATGAAAGGGAGCACAAAGTAATAGTTCAAACTGACGTTTGCCAGCTAGGAAACCCTGGACAAATGACTGCCCTCTGTGCCTCAGTTTCCTTGATTCCGAAATGGTTGGGTCCGCCTCATAAGGTAGTTGGGAAGCTCCAAGGAGATAATGCAGGAAAAGCCTTACCCGTATTTATTGAGTGCTCAGTACATTTTACTTATTAGTCTCGTGATTCTTACAATCCCAGACGTCTCTAGCTCTGGTAGCTCAATGGTGTGAGTTCCAGACCTTTCCTCACGTTCTCTCTCTCAGAGATTCTGCAGCTCCATCCAAACCTTTGTAGCTGCCTTGGGGTGAACCCTGCAGGACTGGGCACGGGGCCTCCTGAGCATCTCCAGCGGCTCACCGGTTCCCGAGTCTTCCCGCAAAATCCAGATGGAATTAAACCGTAGTCGATCCTACTTCACGCTATAGGAAAACAGGTGGTGGGAACCTTATATTCCGAGCCCAAAGTCCAGACCCATTAGCCACAAGCCCGAGTCTCCTCAGGCAGAGAGGGAGGCCTAAAGCTCAGCACTGGGACTGCCTTCGGGAATTCAAAATGTCTGGCCGTGCTGGGTTCGAGGATCCCTCTCTGGCCGTTCCTTGTGGCGACAGCCACCAGCATCCACCCAGCCCCTTTTGGAGCAAGAGGCCAGCCCCCTCTCCAGAGCAGCCGGGAGCCAGCCTCTGCCTCGCAGAAGGCAGACACAGGAACGGCAGGCTGCAGCGGCAGCTGCCGTGGTCTCCCTCAGGGCCACCCTAATGTCTCCCAGGGGGCCAGCCCAAGCTTGGATGAGCCTTGGAACATTAGGGAGCAATTCCGACTGGTTTAATTTTTCTCTCTGAAGAACTTGAGGGGCCATGTCCTCTTAATCATCTTTTTGAGAAGAAAGACAAGAGAAGAGAGAGACATTCTAGAAAACACGGAGCCGTTAATCTGTTCACTCGTGTTCAGTAAACGACTCTGTGCTCTGAGGACACTCATTCTTTTACTCTCTGGGTACTGGACACCCACTCTGCATAGAGCGCCGGCGACATGAGGGTGAATGGGGCACGTTTTGCCCTCGAGAATTCTGCCAGCTGGCAGGGAGGAGGAGGGCAAGGGGCCTACCATTTGATGAGCATTTGCTGTGTGCCAGGCGCTGGGCGAACTTGCTTCACCCTCACCAAAAGCCCATGCAGTCCGTATTCTCACTCTCATTCTACAGATGAGGCCACTGAGGCTAAGGGAGGGGAAGTGACTGACTTGGAGTCCCCCATTTGGAAAGCGACAGCACTCTGTGACGCAAAACCTTCCCTTCCTTACCAGGCTGCCTCTGCAGGAACATGCTCGTTCATCTCAAGTGCAACGAGCAGGACTGTTCAGTACCATGAGACGGTGCAAGTTCAGAGGACCCCTGCCAGCAGAGAGGGATTGCTCCTGGCTGTCATGCGGGCCTAGGACTCTAAGGTGGGGGGGGGGGGGGCGGGGGCCTGGGGGAGCAAGTAGAGGCAAGTTCCTGAGCAGAGAGGGCTAGGTGAGGGGATGGGATGGGCCAGGTGGGCCCGGAGCGTGGGCTACGAGAGTTCACAACAGGAAAGTGGGAGGACCAAGTAGCTGTTATCGTAGGTCAGGCCTTGCCCTCCGTGTGATCCCGGCCAGTACCAGTTATCAAGCAGGACTGGATAATCCGGGACCAAACTTGGAATGTATCTTGCATTCCCAGATAAGAAGCATTAAAACGTTGTCAGGGTGTAACCTTCGCTTTCATTTTTATCATCACCTACCTTCCCCCCCACATTTCCTCAGTGTCTACACGTGGATGAGGTACTTGGCATTAGTTAGGCTCAGAACAGGTGCAAGGGCGCTAATACCCCTCCTCACCCCACCCCTTTCTCTTATCCATGCCGGTTCATAACAGCCACCTCCTGCCAGCATCGCATGAAAATATCAGGAAGAAACTGGCACCCTGGCAGAGAAGTGAAAGGCCCCAGGTGCTCTGACATGCATTGGGTGTCCTTACAAGACAGTGACATGATTCCCAGTTTACAGATGGGGTCACTGAGGCTCAGAGAGTCCAGGGTGTGAAGGAACCAGCTGTTGAAAGCGGGACACTCTCCGTCCAAAGCTAGTGCCTGGGGAGTTAAGGGGCAAGTTGACAGGTTTCTGGGGACAAATAATAATCTGTGATACATTTCATTGATTAAAGTTAATAAATTAAAAGTTAATCAACTTTTCGTCAACTGTATTGCCACAGTTGAGGCAGTATAGTGAAGGGGGCAAAACAGACCAGACTTTGTGGTCAGACAGTCCTGGGTTCAAATCCTGGCAACACTTAACCTTACTGGGTCAATCCCTACCTCCTTTGAGCCTTTCTTTGTTCATTGGTAAAATCAAAATAATAGTCCATACTCTATGGGGTCATCAAGTATACAATCCATGTATACAATGTAGCTCTGTTCTTGGCAAATGATATCTCCTCTGCCCTGTCTTCTTCTCCAGCAAATGTTTGCTTCCAGATGAACTGGTTTGGATACCTGAATATTGACCATTTTGATCTGCCTAGCTTGTGCCTCATTTTATTTACCTGAGATTGCATGAATACCCAAATACTTTGTATCAGGGCCAGGCACAAAGGAGCTAGGACAATTGGCACGATGGCATGGTTCTCGTCCAGTAAGGCCAAATGACCTAAGTAAGTCTGCATGGTCAGCCCTGTGAAATTGCTTTGGCTTCAAGAGATCAGAGCCCATGGTAGTTCCACGTGACAGAGATTGGCCAGTGGTTCATCAACCTCTTTCCCTTTTCCTCTCAGCTAGACTATATTCCCTCATCTCCTTTACAGTTAGGTGATTATGTGACAGCCAATAGAGCATGGATGGTAATGATGAGAATGCGGAATGTGGGTGAAAATCCTGGCCTCTACGAATCTCCCGCAAATCCTCCTCTCTTTCCTCTTCTGCTTCAGATAGAGGATCAGTGAAGGTCCCCAAGGCTGTGGAGGATGGGGAACCACTAGATGGAAGGAACTTGGGTCTCTGCATGACTGTACGGAGAAGAGTAACCATCCCATGTCCCAACCTGCACTGGACTGAGTGAAACATAAACCCTTATTATGTTAAAGCCACTGAGATTTGGGGTTCCTTGTAATGGCAATTAGCCTGCCCTAAATAATACAGCATGCCTATGACTTATAGCAAGATATTTCCAGCCATCGTTAATACTCTCTCTAAATGACCCTATAAAATCAAATACCCTGGGAGGGGTAATATATTTCTTTATATTAGCATAAATTAATTTATAAGCTTAACCTGCCAGGTCCACGCAGGGCCCTCTAGATAAATGGCACTGTTTTCGATTGTAGGTATGCCTGAGGTGGGGAGACGGCGGGTGCAGTGGTCCTCAAAGCTTCAGGATCGCTTGCAACTTGTTAGAAATGCACATCCTCGGGCCCCATCTCAGGTCTACTGGATCGGAAACTCGGGGAGTGGGGCCCAGCCGTCTGTTTTCCCAAGCCCTCCAGTGCTACTGATGCATCAGGCAGATATTTGAGAACAGGAGGACTGCTGGAGACCCGCTCCCATGCAGACCAAGGGCAAGGGGAACGGGACCAAAGATAAGGACTTGGCAATTATTCCTCATGATTATATTGTCGATATGGCTCAGAGTTTAAGGAATGTGACTTGTCACTTCGTAGACGATTAATTGCTACCCCTGAATTCTTAGTGTTAGATGGCTACGGCGGCCAGAACAAAAGACCACAGACTGCGGGGGCTTAAACCACAGAAATTTATTGTCTCCCAGTTCCGGAGGCTGGAAGTCCAAGGTCAAGGTGCTGAAAGGTGTCGTTTCCTCTGAGACCTCTCTCTTTGGTTTGCAAATGCCTGCCGGCTTGCTACCTACCTCTTCACGTGGTTGTCCCTCTGCGCGTGCACACCCCTGGTGTCTCTCAGTGGGTCCCGATGTCTCTTGATAAGGGCAGTAGACAGACTGGATTAGGGCCCTACCCTAGAAACCTCATTTTAACTTAATCACCTCTTTAAAAACCTTGTCTCCAAATAGTCACGTTCTAAAGTACCAGGGGTTACGGCTTCCACATGTGAATTTTGGGGGCACACAATTCAGCCCGTAACAGCTATGGAATCTGGACTATTACTCCCTTCTAACTTTCTTGTCCCTCTTGAAACTCTCGTAAATAACCGTGGAGCCAAAGACAGTTACATGCTAAATTTAACATGTTGTTTGTATAAAAAGCTTGCTCCATTTTATTCGAACAGTGAAGTTAGGGCCGAGTTAATATTTTTGGCAGTAAGTTGGCTGATTGAAACAAGATCCAGACAAAAGTAACGCAAAAGTCAACGGGTCTTGTTTTAAAGCGAGTTTCCTGAATGAATGTAGAGCGCTTGGCAAATGGGGGCTGGAAAACGATCTTATAATCTGGCGGAAACATGTTCGGTCCCGAGTTGAGGACCGGATAATGCCAGGGCAAATGGGAAAATACGTCTCTGAAATTTCAGTCTTTGGAAATAAACAGCAAGTTAGGCTAGAAAAATGAATTCCTCTGCGATGCTTTTGAGTCAGTTTGGCGTGTTGGTAGGCTGTGGTAATACTCTTAAATAGTCACAGTGACCGAGTAGTGCGGGAGAAACTATACGCGTGGAAAACAGAATGGGTGAAACATAGCCCGACAACTCTTCTTAAAACTCGTGTTTCACAAGCTCGTCTGTTTTTCCCGAGAGAAATCTTTGGCGTGTCAGACCACTGCTTTCTCTTTCATTCCGCATTCTCTGTTCATGTGTGTGCCCTCTTCCCTCAGCTCCCTCCTCTTCATATTAACTAGCAGGGGTCACGGGTTTGGTGCCCTCACTGCCACGGTGAGCTTTGCCATACCAGCCGCTTCAGGTAGTCTAAACTTGGGGCAATTTAGCTGCCTTTAAGATCCCATCGAATGAACTTTCTTATCATTTGTTAACTGCCAGGGCAAAGTTCACCGAAAAACATTTCTCGCAGCTAGCCCGTGAAACGGTGGCTGTTGAAATCTTGTGCATATGGGCACGTTAGCCTGTGCTCAAAATATGCTTATGGGGCATATTCTGATATGATTAATGTTGGCATCATTGAGCATACATTAGTGGAATTTGCATATAGATAAATTTGAATAATGTTCAAGGACATTAAATGATTTCAGATTTAATAATGATCATAATAGCTAACCTTAAGTGGAGTACTATATGCCAGACGTTGCTCTAAACATTTTATTTGTGTTTATTTATTTATTTGTCAATTTTTTATTTAAATTCTAGTTAGTTAACGTAGAGTGCGATACGGTTTCAGGAGTAGAACCCAGTGAGTTGTCACTTTCGTACAACACCCAGTGCTCATCACAATTGCCCTCCTTAACGCCCATCCCCCATTTAGCCCATCCCCCCCCACCTCCCTCCATCAACCTTCAGTTTGTTCTCTGTATTTAAGAGACTCTTTTTTTTTTTTTAAGTTGATTCGTTTATTACTTCTGAGAGAGAGAGAGAAAGCACGCACAAGTGGGGGATGGACAGAGAGAGAGAGAGAGAGGGAAATACAGAATCCGAAGCAGGCTTCAGGCTCTGAGCTGTCAGCACAGAGCCCGAGGCATGCCTTGAACTCACTAACTGCGAGATCATGACCTGAGCTGAAGTTGGACATTTAACTGACTGAGCCACCCAGGCACCCCTGAGAGACTCTTACGGTCTGTTTCCCTCTTTCTTTTCCCCCCTTCCCATATGTTCATCTGTTCTGTTTTTTTTTTAATTCTACATACGAGTGAAATCATATGGTATTTGCCTTTCTCTGACTTATTTCATTTAGCATAATACACCCTAGCTCTGATCATGTCATTGCAAATGGCAAGATTTCATTGTTTTTGATGGCTGAGTAATATTCCATTATATACACACACACACACACATGCACACACATATATGTATACACAGGTATATCACATATATGTACACATATATACACATATGTACATATATACATATACATATATATACATATATATGTGATATATGTGTATGTGATATATATATGTGATATATATATCTCATATATATATATATATATATATATATAAAACATCTTCTTTATCCATTCAACAGTTGATAGACATCTGGGCTCTTTCCACAGTTTGGTTATTGATGATAGGGCTGCTATAAACATGGGGGTGCATGTGTCCCTTCGAAACAGTGCATATGTATCCCTTGGATAAATGCCTAGTAGTGCGATTGCTGGATTGTAGGGTAGTTCTATTTTTAACTTTTTGGGGAAGCCCCATTCTGTTCTCCAGAGTGGCTGCACCAGTTTGCATTCCCACCAACAGTGCAAGAGGGTTCCCCTTTATCTGCATCCTGGCCACCACCTGTTGTTTCTTGTGTTGCTAATCCTAGCCATTCTGACAGGTGTGAGGTGCTTTTGATTTGTAGTTCCCCGTTGGTGAGTGATGCGGAGCATTTTTTCATGTGTCTGTTGGCCATCTGGATGTCTTCTTTGGACAAGTGTCTATTCATGTCTTCTGCCCATTTCTCCACTGGATTATTTGTTTCTGGGGTGTTGAGTTTGGCAAGCTATTTATAGATTTTGGATACTAACCCTTTATCAGATATGTCATTTGGCAATATCTTCTCCCATTCCGTCAGTTGCCTTTTAGGTTTGTTGATTGTTTCCTTGGCTGTGCAGAAGCTTTTTATTTCAAGATAAGTATGGATTTGTCTAACTGGAATGTGGGTGATTCATGAGAGAGTATTTATTACTCTAGAAATGACCTTAGGCTAATGTGGGAGAAGGGATAGTCATGGTGCCCCAGCTTCCCCCACCCCGGCCCCAGCCCTGCCTACATCTCTCTCGCTTATTTGCTGATACTTGTGAAATCCCACAGTTAGAGATTTATTCCTTTGTTTAAATGCTTCTCTACCGCACAGGGTATTCTCATAAGTCACTTAAACCTAACCATGCTAGCATGCACACCAGCTTTCCTGAGACGAGGTTTTTGGTGAGACACGGAGGGTGGTGGGAAAGCCGGAGAGCATGGGGAGTGGAGCACATGAAGAAAGACAGCAGTAATCCAGAGGTAGCTCAAGACTCAGTTTCACCAAAAGATAGTGTAATATCAGGGTCAAATTGGAAATGGTATGGAGTTCTGATTATTTTTCAAATGATGAACCCATCGTGAGATCAAGTCCCATGTTGGGCTCTGTGCTGACAGTGTGGAACCTGCTTGGGATTCTCTCTCTCTCCCTCTCTCTGCCCCTTCCTTTCTCTCTCTGTCATTAAAAAAAATTAATGTTTACTTATTTTAGAGAGAGAGAGAGACAGAACGTGAGCAGGGGAGGGATAGAGAGAGAGGGAGACACAGAATCTGAAGCAGGTTCCAGGCTCCCAGCTGTCAGCACAGAGCCCGACACGGGGCTCAAACCCACAAACCGTGAGATCGTGACCTGAGCGAAAGTTGGACGCTCAACTGACTGCGCCACCCAGGCACCTCTCTCTCTCTCTCTCTCTCTCTCTTTCAAATTAAATAAACATTTTTAAAAAATGATGAACCTAAATCTTCAGCTTATTAAATACTTTAAAACCACAAAGATTTACGGTAACATTTTTGAGGGGCCATCAAAGGGCTTCTAAGTTGCAGACAGCAGAATTCAGTCCTGTTTAATGTCAGCAGGAAAGGAGATTATTAAAGGGTATTCAGGAGCACTGAGAATCTCCAGCAGGGCTTGTGAACCAGGCACGGAGGCTCTGTCTGTTGCCGGGAATGGCGACCAAAATCACACAGCGGAAGTGGTCCTGTGGAGACCCTTCTGCTTCTGCTCTGGGCACAGGGACTGCACCGGGAGCTGCCCACACCACTGAATGTGGGGCTAAGTAATTTCACCAGAGCTGCCAAACTGCCTCTGGAGATTGCGTCTACTTCACCAGAATGGATTCTAGAAAAAGCCTCCTTGGCTCACAAGCTTCCATGGTAAAGTCTAGCAGTTTTGCATCCAAAGGGTGAGTCCAGAGACATGCTCCCCATGCCACGGACTGGCAAGGGGAGTATCTGGCACTCGGGTGATAGGTAGGCTCTCTCTGACCAAGACTCATAAAGGGCAGGGGAGCCCATGCCTGGGGGCCAGGGGCTTTGAAGGGAGCAAAGAAACCAAACGGAATGACAAAGGCTCCCACAAGGAGGGGCCTTTGCACATGCCTTTGATGCTGCCTGAGTTACTCAGGACAAAGGGAAGCTTAAGTGTGTCAGCAGCAAGGCAGCTAAACATTTGAAAAGGAGAGGCTTCGAGTTCTTCCACATCCACCAGCGAAAGGCCCTTATGTCACGATAGGGAAAACAAATCGTTCAGTTTTAGAATAAGGTTGATGCTTTAGCTTTGGACTTAAGATTCCCCCCCTCCCCCCCTCCCCCTGTGTCCCCCTTCCCACCCCTCTGTCTTTGTCTTTTTTTTTAAAGGGCCATTTCTGCCACATTCTCCAAACCTAGTGAGGAGTAATGCAAATAAATCTTTAAAAAAATATATTACGTGGCAAATAGTTCTAAGAATGTGTTTTCTTATATTTCTAAAAATGAAGTGGTTCGGGCGATAAATTTTGACTCGATTGCAGCGTGGCTCCGTCAGAAGGGGCGTGTCATGTGACCATGATGACAGGCATTCATTCACGATTTGATGACTTCTCCACCTAGAATCTGGCAGTCTGACAGCCTAGCACCTGCTCAAACCTAGCAGTGAGCAAAGAGCCCCTCAGCAGCAAATGAAAGGATGTGGGTATAAGGAGATGTTTTATCATTCAACATATTTTTTTTCGGTCTCATTGTCCAAGTATGTAAAATTTAGCCTAAAACATTCAGGTTGACCATAAAAAAAGACCTGAGGACCTCATCATTCTGTGCACCGCTCGTGGAGTTGCCTGGAGAAACCATTTATTTTCTGCAACTTTGCAGAGGCATAAAAATGAATAGGTTGCAAAGAACATTAACAATTCACTGTTACAGTGTCTCTAAAATTTTCAATGTACCTCCCCACTGTGGGGGAATCTACGCTACAAAAATGAAAGCATCAGTATATAAGGATGTATTTACCAAGATGTGTTTATTTCAGTATCATTTGTAGTGGGGGGGATAAGCCCTTGAATGTCTATTAGTAGAGTTACAGATGAATAAATTCTGGCACATTCTTACTGTAAGCTATTATGTGTATGCTTAAAAGAGTGATTTAGATTTGTGTGTATTGACCTGGAAGGATATCCATGTGTACTGTTTTGTTTTCGAACATAACCTCCAGATTTTTTCATCTTCATAATATAACAAAATCTGAAGCTTAGAACCGGATCGCTTGGCCCTTTCTCTTATCTCCTCCAAGTTCAAGATGCTTTCCTGTCTTCACAGCGGGCATTCTCTTAGAGCTGCAGTTGGGGCTCAAGACATTCAAGCCTCAACACAGTCTTCTTTGTAGTGTCAGCCTTTTTCCGGAAAATCGGCTTAGTCTGCTCACCATAGCCTCTCTGCTTCCTATCCTAACACCGCTTTCCCTGGGCATACAGAGAATCTTTGCCTTTCTTGTACGGGGTCACTTTGTGGGGTTGGGGCTTGGCACACCTCTTGGAGAGTCCGGCGGGTCTCAGGAACATTCACCATGTTCGCCAGAGCGCTATTGGCTCAGAAAGAAAGAGCTACATGGGTTCTTTAAAAAGCCGCTGCCAAGAGCGTCAGAGTATAAACCCATCTTCCTACAAATATCTATGTGTCGTATATTTATATCTGCTGGGTAAGCACTGAAAAGTACGTGAAAGAATAAAAGCCAGATTGTCACTTTTGCTGGGGGGTTAGTGTTTGGGAGATTCTTTAATGTGTTAGAACAAGCATATATTGGGGCACCTGGGTGGCTCAGTCGGTTAAGTGTCCAACTTCGGCTCAGGTCATGATCTCGCGGTCCGTGAGTTCGAGCCCCGCGTCTGGCTCTGTGCTGACAGCTCGGAGCCTGGAGCCTGCTTCAGATTCTGTCTCTCTCTCTCTCTCTCTCTCTCTGACCCTCCCCCATTCATGCTCTGTCTCTCTCTGTCTCAAAAATGAACGTTAAAAAAAATTGTAGAAGAAAAAGAACAAGCATATATTAGTTTTGCCGTTAAGAGACGATACAAAGAGGGAAATTTCAGAAACTTGGTGAGGATTCAATGCAACAATACTTGTAAAATGCTTATTATAATCCCTGGTATCTAGTAAGCATCTGAGAAATGCTGGATATTATTGTTTGCTTTTTTTCTCCAGTTAGATATAGCAGACAGTAGTCTGGCTCTTGCCTTCGTCCACACTATCCTTTATTGCATCTATGTGCTGGATGGCTGGTAGTCTCTGAGTGCAGCATGCACTCTGTCACCCTTAGGCTTTTGCATGTACAAGTCCCAGTCTTAGAAGCTCGAATTCCCATTCCTGCACTGGTTAGCCGCTTTGCAGCTCTCAGGGTCTCAATTGAAAAAAAAAATTTTTTAATGTTTCTTTACTTTTGAGAGAGAGAGAGAGAGAGAGAGAGACAGAGAGCAACAGAGACAGAGTACAAGCGGGGGAGGGCAGAGAGAGGGAGATACAGAATCTGAGGCAGGCTCCAGGCTCCGAGCTGTCCACGCGAGGCTCGAACTCAATGACCATGAGATCATGACCTGTGCTGAAGTCAGACACTTAACCGACAGAGCCTTTGAGGTGCCCCTCTTAGGTCTCAATTTAAGTGCCTTCATGACCTGCAAGTGAAGGCGAGACATCTGTCCTTTCTGGGCTGTCTGCCCCGTCCTATACTACCCGGCACCCTTATTGGAATAGTCTGTCTGTGGGACTGTGTCTATCCATCTTTGCATTTTCAAGGCCATGAAATGGGTCCTCAGTAAACACAGACAGAGTAGCCGAGTGAAGAGGGCTAACTGGTTGTATGACCAAACCAGAAGAGAAAGGCAGATTGAGTTTCCCAAGAAAAGCTTGGGACGCTGGACAGATAGCGTCACTGGGTCTATGTTCTGGGTGCCTGCTTGTGTTATGTAAGCGTAGTATTTTCATTTCTCAGGTTTTTGCAAATTGGAAAAGGACTAAGGTGCTGCTACTTTTTAAATGATTAATTTGTTCAGATTATCATATAATGTCCCTCCAATTTAGACGTTATTAACTTCCCAGAGCAGTTAATAACTACTCTTTATTAACTCTCTGTATATGCACAAAAACCTCAGATTAACCAGTGTCAGATAAAAGCAATGGAGAAAATACATTGCAGAAGAGAAATTCTGAGAAGCGCTTTGCAGATCGTGGGAGAAGTGCTTTGCAGATCGTGGTTGCGGCTACAATATAAACAAGTTGTACAGCCCTTACTGGCAGAGGAATCATTTATTGGCTCTGTTTAAAATACAATTATCAAAAAAGGCAAAATTAGGACTCTCACAGAGATATAAAATAAATACACATTAAAGATTTTCCTTAACTCGTGGATCAATGAGGGACCACAGATGTTATAACTGATTTAAAAGAGAGTCCAGAGAAGAGATACTGTAGGAATGGCCAACGCTGAAATGAATAAGAAAATGAAAGCTAAAATGAAGCCATAGTTATGGTGATAAATGTCGACTCGGTTGCAGAGTGGCTGAGTCAGAAGGGGCATGTCCCGTGCGATGGCTGGTTTCAGCAACATGGCCTCTCCATGTGAGATTATACTTGAATGTACCAGAAGCTCTTTGGAAAATTGATTTTACTCCTTGGGTTGTGTGGTAAAATTTGGGGGCAGGGGGAAGAATGGCATCACAAGGGCCAAAATAGCTATTGGAAAACACTTATTTCCTTATAAACCAAGAGATAAAATGGGGGGGAAGAGCCTTCCCTATTCAACTGAAGGAAATACAAACACGTGAGACGTGGAGGTAGGTTCAAGAGGTGAGAGATTCCAGACATCGGCGACAGTGAAGTAGGTGCCCAGTGGGACTGGGGCAGGAGTAGAGGAGAGTCATTCAGCATCAAGCCACGTATGGGGTAGTGGAGCAAATGGCATTGAGCTGGTGAGCAGCATGATGGAGGAATGATCACATCCGCGGAAGGAAGGCGGAGAGCACTGACAAGTCACAGAAATTGTAGGAAATGATCTCCATTTGGGGAAAAATTTGAGCTCTTACCATTTTGGGTTGGCAAGGTATTGATCAGGCGGATTGAGAAACGAGCTGTTATAATAATACTGAAAAGAGTGTAGCGTTGCCAGATCTGGAGAGAGGGGGAAGGCAAAAAAAACAGTGACCAGGATCATTAGTTCAATTTTATGTTCAGACGAACAACATTGTTTTTTGTACAAGTAGGTCCCATGCGGTATTTGGAGCATACTCCTACTAGAAAATTTTTTTCTGTTTATCCGAAATTCACATTTAACTCAACATTCTGAGTTAATTTAATTTAATAGGTATTTTATCTGGCAATCCTAACTGGTAGGACACTTTTGGAGACTAGCTGTACAAATTGTTAGGTCTTTCGCCACGCTGACTGTCTGATCCATATTCCACGTGTGGCATGCGGCCTGCTGACTGAGTTATCTACTCTTATCCAAGGTCATGCTCCCTCTCCTTACAACCAACTGATTGGCATGGACCATGGATTTGGCCTCTGAAGTATTCTCAAATCCATACCATTGTCTTCATCTCTACTGTCTGAGCTCCAGGTCAGGCTCTCATCCTCCCTGGCCTAGAGGTTTGCAGATTTCCTACATTACTCCTCCAGTTTTCACCTTCTCCAGTTCCTCCTACATGTTGTCAACAAGTTGGCTTTCTGGATCACATTTCCCCCCGCTTACTTCCAGTAGGAGATGATTCAAACCCCTTAGCATGGCCCTCCACAATGTGATCTTGTTCTACTTCTCTGGTCATGACTGCCACACTCTCACTGCCCCACCTTCCTCCTGTCCTAGACCCAACAGTTGTTCACACCCCCGAGTCTTACAGATGTTGTCCGTGGTGCCTTCTTCCCCTCCGTCATACTACCAGCTCCTGCTTCAAAAGCCTATTTCAATATTACCTTCCCTCTAAAACCTCCCTGCGATGCCAAGCTTTCCTCTCCCAATCCATTCAACCTTCTGTTCCCTGTGCCTCCATTATACCATTATATTGTGAAAGCACGCGTCAACGTCTATTGTTGGTGATCGTACATTTCTGTCTTGCTCACTAGACTGTGAGCTTCTCAAGGACAAGGATCATGTGTTAATATACAGAACCTAGCATAGTGCATGATGCAGAGTAGCAGGATAAGAAGTGGGGATCTGCAACTCTTACATCTATCTCCATCGGCGAAGGAGATTGCTGTGGATCGCTTGAAGATGATGCTGCAGCAACTGGAGGTACCAGGAAGCCAGCTGGTTAGAGATGGAATACATACAGGTGCCTATTTTTCTGGTTCGTTGGATTGCACACAAGTGATCGTGCTCCCACACATTTTAGCACGGGCGTATGCATGTTTATCGAGCATTAAGCATATAGGTACAGATGTCTAGTACAGAACGAAGACAGCGGGGAATGACTACTCCTGCCACTGGAAGTTACTCGAGGAGCCTTCATCACAGACTCGAGGATACTTCAAGTCTAGGAAGTTCGGAGTCAGGGAAAGAGCCTGACTCGCTGTCTTTTTATATCCCTTCCGAATGTGTAAAGCACCGGTGAAACTTATCATTGTGACAAGATACACCTGATCACCTTCAGCATCGCCTACGTTTCAACTCTTCCCAAATACTTCTGAATACACCCAACTTTTACACTTGTGAACAGTTTCCCTTGTAGAGTTCATCGTCTGGCCACGTCCTACGTATGAACCCTCGGCTCAGCCCCCCGCGATATCGGAGAAGTCAAGAAAAGAGAAACCTCTTGCAAGCATTGTAGTCTTAGGGGCTTTTGTTTATTTTATTTCTTCCACAGGGACTGTAACTCCTGAATTTCTCATAGTAGAATTAAAAATTGTGTGTCATGAGGTTACAGGTGAAAGGAAGAGAGATAATGCAGCTTTTTGAAATGTAGTCCCAGGATCCCCCGCACGAGAACCCTTTGGTACGCTTGTGTAAAAAGCAGATTTCCGAGCCCGATCTTCAATTTACCCAAACAGAGTTTTGTTGGAGTGGATCCAGAAAACTGTATTTTAAGTCAGCTCTGTAGCGTATTATTTACTACACAGACTGAGAGCTGCTGGACCAGATGCACACAGCAGAGAAGACTCCACTCACAGGCAGCGGGGCGCTCCCCTGTAGAGGAGACGGGTGACCAAAGATCCCTTTCAAAGCGCTGAGCTCTTTCAGACCATCACGACTGCCACATTCTGGGTCATTGCTGTCACGGCTCTGGAGCTGTCCAAACTATCACCTTCTCGGCGCTGCTCAGAGCTGCCGCTGGCCGGCCGCCGTGTGAACCTTTTGAGCTGGTGAGCTCAGCCAGGTAACTCGGTGTGCCGAGGTAAGGAGAGAGATTTCCAGGAGGACAAGACTCTCGAGTAATACCTGGGCCACTGGCCAAGGAAGCAAAGGGTGTATTTCTGAATAGGCGATAAAGCACACAATGACGTTCCGGGAGGCTTTTGGACACTTTGCTGGAGACCAACCAAATAAAACTCAAATTTCATACCTGAATACAGTAGTATCCCTTTAGCCATGGTTTTGCTTTCCATGATAGCAGTTACCACAGCCCGCAGTGGGTCTAGAAGCAGATGATCCTCATTCTGATGTGTGGTCAGGAGTTCGATGGTAGCCTAACGCGACGTCACAATGCCTGCACCATCCGCCTCACTTCACCTCATCACTTGGGCATTTTATCAGCTCAATCGTCACAAGAAGTATGGTACGACAAATTATTTTGAGACAGAGAGAGACCACATTCACATGGCTTTTATTATATTTTTTACGATTGTTCTATTAGTGATTTCTCACCCTGCTTAATTTGCAAATTACACTTTATTCTAATTATGTGTGTATCAGAAGACCATCGAATAGATGGGATTTGGTACCATCCATGGTTTCAGGCATCCATTGGGGGTTTGGGAACATATTCCCCTGCAGATAAGGGGAGGCCTCTGTATTCAGTTTTAAAATCCTCTTTTCGTTGCTACAACATAAAGAAACACTTACCACCCACCCTTGTATTTCAAATTTAGAAATTTGGTACATGATGTAAAGAAATGTGATGTGTGGCACTAAATCGGTGCCTTCTCTTTTGAGCTTTAGGCTAAAAGTTGTATCTATAGCTTTTGTCGTTGTTTATGTGAATCGAAAATAGAAAAAAAGGACGACAAGATCATGCTTCTTCGGTCTCTTCCTGCTTTTCCTAAACCTCCCTGCCTCTCCTCGTTCCCCGCTGGCTCCAGCTGCCGGCATGGGCAAGGAACTCTGGTCCCTCCACTCTGTTGTGAGCCATTCTCTTTCTTCCCACTTCCTTCCTGAGGGATAACTTTCATTTACCCTAAAATATTTCTCAGCCACAGCGCTGGAGCTCTCAGCGTTTTACATACTTCTAATCCTAACAGGCTAAAACTTTCCCTTTCCTTTGTGAGTAAACAAACAGCTGAACCCCTGATAGTGGCAAAGTATCCCAAGTCTGGGAGAGGCTTAGCTGTCGTAGGATCTGGGTAGGGCTGCGGAACTATAGCAGCGGCTCCTGTGGGTTTGATGCTATTTCTTTTAATACTTTCAACATGGGTGCTGTTATGACCATTTTGACAATATATTCAGGCTTAGAAAGGTTAACTGACCTACCTGAGGCTACATACCTAGAGAGTGGTGAACTCAGGATTTGATTTCCAGGTCTGTATGGTTCCAGCATCTATGTTCTCTATATCAGCCAGGACATTTGGTAGGAATGACCGGCCAGCAGTGTCTGTAAATTTGTAAATAGTAAATTTGTCATAGCTAATCTTCTTTGGCCTTTAGTGGCCTGGGTACAACCGAATCAGGGCAGACTTTAGGTTTAGGTTTAGTGTGTATGGAAGAAACAGAAGTATCCAGGGTGCAAGGAGAGCAGTGAGAAATCCAGACAGGGTCTAAGACAAAGGAAGTAGCAGAGGAACTAACAGGCAAGTGCTGTATATGAGCAGAATCAAAGATTTATGGTGTGGCCATGAATAATTTCAGCTGGTTTAGTATAAATCTACCTTAGAGTCATTTGCTAATGTCTGTGAAAACTAAAAAACTGATTTTTTTTGCATTGATTTTCAATCTTACCTCCAAGGAACTAATATATATAATTCAGTGGTTTTTCAAAGAACGACAACAAAACTCAGTAGAATTTTTGTCTTTATTCTAATTCTGGCCAGCTCGATGACCTCGGACAAGTCTGCACCTCAGTCCCTTACTCTGAAAGATGCTGGAGATGTTGATGATGCACGGTCTTCCAAACTTTATAGGGCTATTAAGACCTAGGAAACCAGAGCTCCTATATAAATATCTAGTGATATTATTTCGTAGTCATTTGCAGTAGTATTCTCAATCTTTGAATATTTTATTTCTTCTGGAAAAGTTATGTTTAATAAATGCTTTCTGGTAGTCAAGAATTTCATACCATGTGCCCAGCTTTCCCAATGGGTTAGGAGATTCCCATTTCTCTTATTTTTCTCTTAGCTATCTTGACTTCAAATCCTATTTGGTAAGAGCACGGGGGTCCCCAAGACCCACCTCTAGTAACTCAGTAGGAACACTCACACACACTCACAGGACTCCACATGGGATTATAGCAGAAAGCACAAAGCAAAATCAACACAGGGAAGAGGCGCATGGGGTAAAGTCTAGAGGACATCAGGCACAAGCTTCCAACAATCCTCTCCCTGTGGAACCACACAGGCTGTGCGTAATCCCTCCAAAATCAAATGGTAACACCATGTGTGAAGTGTTATCTATCAGGAAAGCTTCCATAGAGACTCACTGCTCAAGGTTCTCACCAAGGGCTGGTCACATAGGCTCCCTCTGCCTAGCGTGTATCAAGAGCCCAGAGCCGCTATGTTAATTTGTTTCTGCTCGGTAAGCTTCAATTTTTTTTTTCCTAGTTACCTGTTGAAACAGCGTGGATATAAAAATAACCCGGGAAAATTTGGAGGCGTTATTTTCATGTTGATGACAGCATTTCTGAGCTGAGAGTTCTCTTTGAAGCGCTCTGAACTCAGTTAATTTACTCTGCTCCTATAAGAGCTCACAAGTTGTATGATGAAGTGAAATGAAAATAACAAAAATGAAACAAACATCTAAAATGAAGAATCTAGTTAACGTTTAGAGATAATATAGCAAAACATTATTTTGCCGACATTAATATAGCAAAAAGATTTTTGTAAGCTTTTTTATGTGGAAAGTTTCGTTAAAATAGTTAAATCTAGGTCTATCCCTAAAGCCCAACGTTTTTGCGTCCAAGAAGGTAATGAAAATAATGCTGACAGCTAATTATTCATTAGATAACGTGTTAAGCAGCTCTGATAAGAGATGCAATAAGAAGGTAGCTTGCAAAACAAAGATGTTGATTGTCTCTCACGTAACAGTTCCAAGCAGATGGATAAGGCTGCTTTGTCAAATCCCATCAGAGACTCAGGATGGCAGCCCTCCATTTGCATCAGGTGGTTCGCCATACACTTTTCCAAGTTCTGGCTCTCAGAGCCTGAAGGAAGGGGTTATGTGTTCAAGTCCAGAGCCTGAAGTTCCCTCTTAAGCAATGAAAATTGCTCCCATAAGTTCTGCTTGTGGCGTATTGGTGAGAGCTTGGTCACGTGACCACATCTAGCCGCAAGTAGGCTGAGAAATGTCATTTAGCTACAAGCCTACGAGGAAGGGAAGCATAACTTCTGATGGACTGCCAGCCATATCCCCCATGGCTGGAAGAGCTTTCCATTACAGGTGTAACCTAGGATATTTGACACTTTATTTAGAGAATCGTAACTTTCCAAGTCACTGCAGAGCAAATCAAGACATTTTCTAGAATGATATTCAAGCTACCCCTTTAAAGCAGACTATAATAGGAATGCCTGGCTGGCTCAGTCCATAGAGCACGTGACTTTTGATCTCAGGGCTGTGAGTTCAAGCCCACATTGAGGGTAGAGCTTACTTTAAAAAAAAAAAAAGAGTGCTATAATAATCTGCACCATGAGAAATTTTAATATGGAAAACTCACGCTGGCACTTTACCTAAATGCTTTCAGTGTATTTTATTATTCTTGATAGTTTAACCCCGATTCAAGTTGATACATTACTTCTCTTGAGTTGGCTCTTTTGAGCAATATGTAATATTTCCTGCCCCAAACCATTCCTTAGGCAAAGAGCTTTAGTCCTGTTGAATACCTTTTAACCTCTATATTATAATTATGATCTCAAGGTTCAATTGTACTTCCTTAATGTAAATCTAGGGAAATTGAAAAATGGCCCACCTCATTTCCAGCTTTACATTTATGCCACATGTGTTATCTTACTTATGGATATAACATAGTATCCAACTCCTTGAGGGTATTACATTTATAATTGACTTGCTTATATTTTCATTCTTGACACACAAATAGTAGTATTTGATTTGTTAAGTTTAAAAACGCATTATAAAACTGTTCACAAGATTCTTTTGTTGTTTTATTATATTATCTCCTGTGATATCTGCAGCTTTATTTTAAAGTTGGTGTGAGTGAAAAGGGGTAGATGCCAGATACCGATGACTAGTAATAAGGGTTCATACGCTTCGTTGGTTGGGAATACATAAAAACCGGGTCACTGAGGGGCACCTGAGTGGCTCAGTCAGTTAAGCGCCTGACTCTTGATTTCAGCTCAGGTCCCGATCTCGCGGTTCATGAGTTCAAGCCTTGCATCTGTGCGCCATGATAAAAAAAATTCATTTTGAGTTATCTCTTGATGGTGGAGGCAGCTTTGTACTGAGTTCTGCTCATTCTCTCCCACAGTCCCTGGTACAATCAGGAGCAACCATTTTCTAGATGCCAGATTTGACTTAGGCACGGAGCATGGGGTCAGAGGACAGGATGCAATTAACCAATTCATATGGATCGAACCTATGACCTAAGATTTACATGGGATACCGATCCAATGCTTTGACTTTACAGGGTGCTTTAAATATATATAGTTCTCTTCCCCCAAACTATTGCTAATCTATTATGTATTATCTTTTGTGGTTTCACAAAAGTCTAGAAAGATATGAAGAGACAAGCATGACTACATATGTTTTTCTTTATTTTTTCATTTTCTCCTTCCTCCCTTCCTCCGTTGCCCCCTTCCACCCCCGCCTTCCTTTCTTCTTTATTATTCACAGAAAGAGAAACTAAAGAGACAGAGATGTTTAAGTAAAATGTTTAGAATTCAAATCTAATAGCTGCAAACCCAGTGTAATTGCTGCCATATAAGGATATAGATGGAGACTGAGGAAAGTGTGTGTGTGTGTGTTGGGTGAAGGGAGTAAAGCAGTTCACAAGTGTTTCCACTTCAAACTTTTCCCTGATTATCCAAAGCTTAGTATCTTAGAACGCACCCTAGGAGCCATTGGGGTCAACTTCCCATCACCACATGGCATGACTCCTTGATGTGGCTTCCTCTTGATCATTTCACAGATGAGGTGCTCATATCTCACAAGGCAGCACATCCTAGTTTAGACCGTTTGTGCTATCAGAACATATATAGGGTTGAAATCTGTCTTCCTATGATTTCCATCTCATATGGGAATACATAAACAAGTGTAATCTCTGCCTTGACAATCTCTAGTCTAGACATGAGATAACACCTATTATGACTTCACCAAATTTTCTCCCCTCCAACAATTTCTCCCTTCTATTTCCTGCAGCTTTGCCTATGTTTATACTGTATTTTACCTCTTAATATGTCCCTGTTAATATGTACGGACTACTGAGAGCCAGACTCCAGCCCAGAGAAAAGCGGGAAGTTACTTTCCCAGAGTCAAAAGCCATGTGTAAGTGGAGATTCAAAGCATCTCCAGGGGCAGATGCTGGTATCGTTATCCTGACTCTGCCCCGAGATAAGTTACCTACCCTTTGTCTACCTCTGTTTTTCCATCTATAAACTGATGACGCTTAGGAATAAATGGAAATAATACTTTTGAGTTTGGAACAGTGCCTGACACATAAGTCTCTGTGCGAGCTGTCATTACATTCGTATTTTTGGCAGGTCATACCACCTTGTTAGTACATTCTGAAGTTTCAGTTAACTAAAGACCGTGGCCATTTATGTACAAACCACTAAAAGTCAATGTCTCTTCTCTCTTCTATTATGTGTGTGTGCATACAGTCTGTATATGTGTGTGTTTGGACCTAAATGAAGGACTCTATCTCTGTTAAAATTAACCTTGGGGCGCCTGGGTGGCGCAGTCGGTTAAGCGTCCGACTTCAGCCAGGTCACGATCTCGCGGTCCGTGAGTTCGAGCCCCGCGTCGGGCTCTGGGCTGATGGCTCGGAGCCTGGAGCCTGCTTCCGATTCTGTGTCTCCCTCTCTCTCTGCCCCTCCCCCGTTCACGCTCTGTCTCTCTCTGTCCCAAAAATAAATAAAAGTTGAAAAAAAAATTAACCTGATTTACTTTGGTATCTTTTCCAGATTATTAAGTGTTTTCAATCTTGATGGTGTCATCGCATAACAAGTCTTCCTTCCCATCTTTTTGTTGCTGTTGTTGTTCTCTGGGGGTTTGATAGGCATGGCTTTTGTGATTTCAACCTTCTTATTGAAAAAAAGAAGCCAAGTAAGACGAGAATAATTGCATCATCATCCAGCCTACACTTATTTATCTAGTCCGTGATAGAATAAGCTATTTGATTTCATGTTTGTCTGAAAACAAGGTGTCCACCTTGTAAGGCTCCTGTGTTGACTTACCACTGGGTATTCTTATATTAACACAAGGAAAGGAGATTGGCTTGGCATGACTTATTTATAAAGCACATTTTTGGTTTGCTCCTTCCTCAATTCTCTCAATTATTAATAAATCACATTAAATACCTGTGGCATTGGGTATAATACACACAGCTACCACCGTAATTTGGCTCATGGACTTGGCCAGAACACATAATTTCACTGGTTGAGGGCCCAATGGAAGTGCGTATTTCTGGTTTAGCAGACACTAATTATTATTAATCCAACCATGGATTGTGCTTTGCAGTTCTAACCTGTGAAAATAGTCTCTTTTTTGCCTCAGAAGTCTTCCAGTGCTTCACGGAAAATAATTTATCTCTGTTCATAAATAAATGACCCTCAACAAAGAAGAGATAACCAAGTAGAAAAACATGTCCAGGGACTCCTCGGTACTTTTGGGGGGAATGGTCCAGGAAGTAAGCCACAGAACTGGTAAAAGTCAGATTTCCTCTCTCCCCACCCAGCATTTTCTCCCCAGAGCAAGCCCGCGTTGCATTGCCCCTCTTGTCTCTCTCAGGACCACCTTACCAGGTGCGATTTCGAGGAGAGCCTTCGTATAGGCTGGTTCACGTGAGGCTTCATACCTTCGAACTAACTCACCTCTGACTCTTTCGAGGCTCGAGGCTCGTCTGTCACTAATTTGCAGTAATTGTTTTCACATTGTTGATCTCTCAAAACATAAAAAGGTATTTGCTAATAAGAAAGGGGCTGTGATTTCATTAAGGGTGTGTTACATTTCAAGGGGGAATACAATATTTTATGAAAAACAAAAGGAACCTTGTCATATTCTATTAAAGCAATCTTCCAACCTCCACTGAAATTGCCTGAGGACTTCCACGGCTCCTAATTATACACAGTCTACCTTGGATTTTCACGTAATTTAAATGAATGGGTCTTGTACTGAATGTCTCACTTTTAAATTACTCAATGTCTCTTATTTAAATGTCTCTTATTTAAAATCAAACTCAGTATTTTGACCTCCTTCCTCAAAGAGTCATCTAAGAGACTAGAAGATTCTGGAAAAAGAAAACCTATTTCTCAGAAAGTTATCCAATTACTCATTATTTTTTTAGACTTGACTAGTTCCCATTTCTTTACTAAAATGTGGAGGAGAGTTTGCCATAGAAGGAGAGGAATGCATGGATAGGTTGAAGGAAAGGGTTTTATTTCCCTAAACATTTCCCAGCAAGATTGGAAAATGTTTATTGCTGCTACCTTAAAATCTGATCCATAGGGCTGGCCTGTTGCTGTCCGCATAAAAGGGAAGTAAACTGCCAGAGTGTAAATGCAGCTTGAGTTGCCTCCTTTTCTGACGTTACAACTAAACTTATATGTGCTTTTGGGATCTGAATTTAGTTTTGACGAAAATGCGGCTCTCCATTTCAATAAGGGATAAAAGGAGATCACCTTTTCAAGTCTCTTTTTCAAACTATTTGTCCTTCAAACGTCTATTTGAAGGAACTAAGGTATAGCTGTGAGGAAAAAAAAAACAGACTCAATGGGAAGTTTTGAGTCTTTGGGTTTGAGGTGAGCTTTGAATGTTTGGAAACTGTTTTCAGGCTCGGTTGCAGCGGGCTGGGCTGGGCCGGGCCGTTAGCACAGAGCAGGAGTACGGGAGGTAGGGAGTGTTCGTCACTTCCTGGCCATACCTAAAGCTGGCTCAAAAGAAAAAAAAAAAAGAGAGAATGAAAGAAAATCAAGCTCTTGGTCAACTTAAAACATATCCTGTTTCATGTCATACGTCATCGTTATAGGTTCTATTGTGCAAACCTTACACCAACCGTGTTCGATTACTGTCACGATCATTCTCCTTGAAATGTACAGATTGGGTGAACACAAATTGTTGTGTAAAGTGTTACGTATGGGCAAGGGCCAGTGGTAAGTGATAAGAGTATTAATGACAAATGTAATAATAAAATGCAATAATAGTAGCTGGTATTTATTGAGGACTCACTCTGCCTGACAAGAGTAAGTTTTTTTGTTTTTTGTTTTTATGTGTGTACCGACTAGTTCTTACAACGACCCTGTACAGTAGGTACCATTACCATCCACACATTTCAGGCAAGGAAACTGAGGTACAGGCAGGTGAGGAAATTAATCAAGTTGCCCTAGCTTCAGACCAATGCCACTTCTTCCATAGTTTTCTTACTCTGTAGCCGGAGCTTAGATTTTTAGAAGCAATTGTGGCCAGTAACTCCTAAGAAAGGCATCAGCCCCCCCTCGAAATTTTATAACAAATAAAATGGTGTCAATAAATTCTAGACTGGAGTCCTGTTCTGCTGTGTTGTGTTGCTGGTGCCATAGCAGTTGCCAATGACCGTGATTAACAGCAATGTTAGTGGCGGCGAGTGAGAAGTCGTTTTGCCATTGTCTGCGAAGAACTGAGACGAGAGCGAAAACTCCTAGGGTGGAGCTCTGAGAAATGAAAAGGACTTGGGGTTTGGTCACTCTTCGGTTCATTCAACAAATATTCATGGAACATTTACCATGTGTCTAGCATCTCATTCTCAACTGTGGGGACAGCGTAGTGAACCCAACAGATAAAGCTTTGCCTGTCATGGAGGTGACACAGCCTCTTCTGCAAAGTGACTTTTCACTCACGCCGTTTAGATTTTCAGTTGTCCACAATTCTCTGCTTTCAAGAATCTTCCTTCTGTGTTTCAGCTACTTGTCTGGAACCTTCTCCCTACACACAAGTTTATTTTCAGAGGCACAGGAGGGGATTAGATATACCTAGTCCAGAAGATCCAGGGAAGGAAAAGCTCCTGCAAGTTATTTAAAATCAGCACAAAGATACACAAGCATGACTTCCATAGTCCTGGGCTCTGGCCCAAGAACGTGCTGATCATGTCACAACTACAAAACTGCATAAAGACTCACATTAAAACAGTAATAACAGAGAAATGAAAAAAAAAAAAAGTCATGGAGACAGAGCAGAAAGGGTTCTTGAATTAAATTACTTTTATCTGGGCTCATTCACTTAAGGATGCCATCAACTCACTATTTCATCAGCTTGGGACCTTAGAAATGTATTTCAAGATTAATTATAAAATGAATTCTTTAAAATGGAAAAATACACGACTTTCCTGCTACTCTTTAACAACAGATACTGGTTAATGAAGTCTTGAAGCAGTTTAGTGGTTTGACTGCCACCTACTGTTTGTTTTTTGACACAACTCTTACATGTAGCTTGGCAGGAGGTAAGAAAAACGCCTTAGGCAAACGATTTTTTTTTTTAAAAAAGTATTTAATGTATGTGCTGTAACATACTTATTTTAAAAATTTAAGAGATTGAAAAAAATGTGATTGATTTTATTTCAAATTACTGTAATTGTCTTAGTAGTTGATGACAGTTACATCGGTTAACAATGCAAATTCTGTGGCATTCTAAAAACGTGTGTGTGTGTGTGTGTGTGTGTGTGTGTGTGTGTGTGTGTACATCTATACAGGACATTTCATTTAGTTCGAACAAAGCTTTATACTTGCAATTTGTAAAAATATGCCACAAACATGGATTCATCAACCTGAAAATACCATCTTATGAAGCTGGCATCTGATCTTTAAAACAGAAAAGAGATCTCTATCATCATACTTTTATGCTTACATGGCTTGTGCAGACTTCAAAAATATAAGCACTTCTTCTGCCTAGATAAGGAGATCAAGTACCGTGTCTCTCCAGTTATTTCAGAATGACCCAGGCTTTTGAGAGAAATCTGGTCACTTAACACTGCCTTCCTGAGATTCTGTTAACTGCTTAGGGCTCAGAAGGCAGGATGGGTCAGTGCATTTTTCTCTCTCATATCTTAATTACTCATTTTAGAGCAATAACCCATTTTCTGGTTATGACAATGCTGTTTACTGTCTAAATAGAGAAGCTCGGTGGAAACTTTATAAACAGATCATCCTCAGACATGGTCCATGAGAGTCATTTTAGTTTTAAAACGGTACCTTTTCAAGCCTTTGTACTAAATGACACACGTAAAGAAAGATTGCAAACTGATTCTGTGTTTTCTCGATGTATATACGCATATGCTTTTGTGTTTTCGAGTGTGTTTGTAGATTATCTCACTCACACTTAAATCTAGTTGTATTTATTCTGTTTTTCAGAGCGTCAGGGAAAAATCACCCAGAATATTTTGGCCCTATTAACCTGGAGTTCCTGCTAAAGCTATGTTGCAGTGTTCAATATAAAATGGTATCAACAAATTCTAACATTCTACAGCTCTGTTCGGCTACTGTTTCTTTTCTCTGGCAGGGAAAGGTGTGGAGTGTGGTAGTTTCATTTGTTAAGATGGGATTTGGTGAAAGACAATATAAACATTCCATTGTATTTTTTGCCATAATAGTATTTTTTTTTCTGATGTATGAAATAGCCATCTTAGATTCAAAAATCACTCTGAGGTCTGCGATTGGGCCTCTCTACAGAGAGTTTTGCAGATAAATGCACATTGTTTGAAAATTTGTCCTTAATGGTGCCAATGATCTCAATACAAAACAAAAGCTTTTCCTATGGCTTTATTTACAGTGACACTGATGGAATTTATCAAGAGGCTATAAGATGATATTAAGCAACACGGGCAAATTTGATCAAATGGTGGTTTTTATAGCTTTTCCCCCGAAGTGGTTCCACCCAGTAACGAGAACCCTAATCTAAAGCCGAAGAAAAATAGTTTTACCGAAAATATTGGCCGGGAAGCCGAAACAAATACAATTAAGCTGACCTTTTAATAAATGTCTGTTCATTGATTTAAATTCACTTTTTTTTTCTTTTTCGGAGCAATGCTGACGAGTGCTGTTAGCATACGAGCATGTATAATAACTCGGACACAACCATTTTTATTTCTTTTGTGTGTCATTACTGAAAGATTGAAGCAAGCTTCCCCTAAGTGTAGTGATGCAAAAATAATAGTATCCCAGTCTGGCTGCGCGAGAGCCGAGGCAAACAAGGGCTTCAGAGTAAAGTGCCTTCTAGGTAGCTGACATGACGCATCTAGTCAGACGTAAATAATGACAGACGGAAACTATCATGAGGTCTGTGAAGCATCAACATACTGCTATCATTTTCTCTCTAACCTTGCCTTGCTAGCAGCTCTCAGCCTTACAGGCTGAGAGATCATTTAAAAAGCAAATCCTAATGACTCTGCCCACTGTAACAACAGTCAGCCAGATTGGCATCAGTTTAGCTCCGTTTAGAGACTCGAGATAGCAGCCATTGTTGACTTGTGACACCCTACACCCCAGTTGTTCTCCACAAACCAACCCCCGCCCTCAACGCTACCCCTTCCCCATGGCTATTTCCATGCCTTGCAAAAAAGATTCCCCTCTCTGGTAGGAAAACGGTTCATCTCAATTATTTGCTTGGCACTGTGTGCCTAATTTCTCAGGCTGCATCTATTTTTCTGGACCAGCTCGTTTGGTACAAAGTGCTTTGAGCACCCCCTCCCTTTTTTTCATGGGGCACACATTATTTTGTGTGTATTATGTATGCACAGGGTAACAGTGGGTAAATAACATCGCAGCGTCCCTGTAGCTTAAGACTAACATGGTTATGGTTCAGATAAACACGTCTGTACATGGCTGCCATAATCAATGTGGAATGGCAGAACAATTTTGCAGATGCCGTCCCAGGAAGATAAAAAAAAAAAAAAGAAGCTGTCTTGTCCAGATTCAATAGAATCTATTCACCAAGAAATCTGCGATAAAGCAGTCGCACGTTTTATTTGTTAAGACAGCGATGACTTTGCAAGCCGGTGGGAACTGAGGCTGATGTACAATAGGATAATAGCATTATCACTTTGCAAATCAGCATGTGGCTTTGCTTGGGTGCTGGCAGAAGGGCACGGGGCTCTGAGAGCTCTAGCTAGCAACCTGGAAAGGCGAGATCAGACCGCCTGGCTGTGAGTGCAAATGTAGGAGGATAAATTGCCATGAATCTTCTTCTGCTTGGTTAAAAACACATGGCATTATTTGTTCTTTTACTGTTTTAGAAGAGGCCCGGAGATGAATGCATGAACCTGAGTATGTGTGCGAGTGTGTGTGTCGGGGGTGGGGGGGAGGGAGTGCTCGAAGCAGGAAAGAACGGGGACTCTCACAATAGCCCATCTTAATGGAGAGCTATTGATCTCATTTCCTAACACTTTAATCTCCAACTAAACGTCTTACTTACCTCGTGTAAAAGAGATGCCAAGTCGAAATAAATAATAAACACACAATATTTTAAGGACTTTTGAATTTTGCATGGTAATAAATATTAATGCAGCTTGTGACTCCCAAAGAAAATAGAAGGCACTTAATTCTGTTGTTGATATCAGGTACTGTGCAGGTTGATTTCCCGAGGCGAAAGTGAAAAATGCACTATTTGGACTTAAATCTAGATTTAATAAATAACTAATTTAGGATCTTGTTCTATATGCAAGGATATAATCACAAGGCATTCGTTTTTAAAAGGTTTCATTTATTCTTGTGAGCTTAATTATTGCAAGGAAACTGTGAGCAATTTGTTTTTTACCAGTGTCTGATTTCTGAGAATGGTTATTAAATATTAAATGGATGCATAATTCAGGCAATTAAGAAAGTAATCACACAAAGTAATGTAATGGAAGTTAATTATTACTGCATAAGCAAATAGTTCATTAATGCTAGTAGTTGCTATGGCTGCATTCTTAACACATGCAGAACTGAAGCATGAATCCTCTGTGTATTCAAGGAGCCGGCAGGAAGTGCTATGCCTCGGAGAGAGCGCCACTAATGAAAACCAGAAGCAAATAAGGCCATATTGACCCCTGACTTGTCTAAATAAGGTGGGATCATCATTACTTAAGAGAGTTTTATCGAAACCACGACTACCCTAGCTGCTTACGTTTTTTTTTTTTTTTTTTGGTTTTTGAGGTTGGTAACACAAAGCGTGACTTAAACCGAGGAGAAACCAAAAGGAATTCAGCTCGTGAAAACAAAAATCACCAATCGTACGTTCCCCGGTGTCATCCGCGTTGTTGTTTTGAACCGATTCTTGTTACACAGCCAAAGTCATCATTTCGTAACTTAAAAAGACCCCATAGGTGATTTCTCTTTTCATAAAATCATTACAGCTGGTTACAGACCTTATTTGGTCCTGCCGCTCAACCCCCCCTCCCCCCCCCCGCCCCGGTTTGAAAATTCTGACCTTTCTTCGCTAATACTATCTCCCTAAAGCAGCACACTTTATAAAGGCTATTTTATATTAATTCAACACATATGGGATCCGGCGCACTCCAGACCTTGTGCTGCTGGGACGCACCAAGGTGGCCGGGGCAGGCCAGGCCAGGCAGACAGGGAGGAGGGTAAACAATGGTGAGGATTCCGCCCGAGCCCCCGGGACCCAGCCAGGCCTGCCTCCAGAGGAGACCCAGCTCCGTGTGGGTTTACTTTGTAACTACCCGGAACTCTCAGGGCTCACTGCCTTCCTGCAGTGATGACGCTGCCTGCCCCATCTCATCACAGAATTGCACATAGAGAAAGGCAATTCTGTTAGGCCAGATGCTGTCCTGCCATTCTGATTTAGGCATGAACTCACCATTATAATCCTTAGAGCATCTGCTTGCCTACATGCCGCTGCTGAGCTCTACCCACCACCTCTCAGGCTGGGGCTGCGTCAGGTAGGCACGATGGAAGTCGAGAGACGTTGGTCGTGTCAAGGGGGTACTCTGGCCACTCACGTCCCCAGCACTTGGCTTGCCACTGAGGGAAATAGAAAAGATGTACAGGCAGACCCCATCTCTGTTCGAGAAAAGCAGCGTGTAGTCTCACTGGAACAGTGGTTCTTTTCACCTTTTGGGGGATCATAGAGCTCCTGGACATTTACATTAACCTTTGCATTCAATTTCAAAGGGTGCATGGTCTTCCTAATCCTACCCGCGGATCTCAGACTTAAGACCCTCTGCTTTAGAGGAGACCAGTATCTTCGAACAGATAGTGAACATTTAGGACATAATCTGTTTGGCTTTCTGGCATATAGATTATAAGTATAGAAGAGGGGTTGGTGGGGTCTGAGGTCGTTTGGGGAAGGCTTTATGGAGCAAACGAGCCCAGGGCTTGACATTGAAGAATGGCTGGTATTTTGAAGCAGGGAGGCAGAAGACTTTGTGTAGAACAGCATGGGCAAAGGAAGAAAGGTAAAACTTCATTTTTTCATGAGCACGTCCATTCATCTAAAAAATATCAAACACCGGGGCACCTGGGTGGCTCAGTCGGTTAAGCGTCCGATTTCGGCTCAGGTCACGATCTCACGGTTTGTGAGTTCGAGCCCCGCGTCGGGCTCTGTGCTGACAGCTCGGAGCCTGGAGCCTGCTTCGGACTCTGTGTCTCCCCCTCTCTCTAGCCCTCCTCTTCTCACGCTCTGTGTCTCTCTGTCTCTCAATAATAAATAAACGTTAAAAACATTTTTTTTTAATATCAAACACCTACTGAATTAGATAATCAGGGTAAATAAAGATAATACACGTTTCCCTGATCTTACAGAACTTACAGTCTAGAAGAAAGCATATAGCCAGCAAGTAAATAACTACATTACAAGGGAAGTGTAATGGTTCTGAGCAAAATCCAAAGAACTATAGGAGAAGGGTGAATTCAGCTAAAGGGTGTGAAAATGCTTAATGTAAGAGGTACATTTCAGCAGGGAAATAGCAAGGAGACTGCAAAATTTTAAAAAGTTAAAAAATAAACAAACGTGGGCAGATGTAAGGTACTGTTAAGATCTCGCCTTTGGTTTGGATGTCCTACCTCAAAAAGAGAGAATTAATCTAGGCAAAGGCCGGGAGGTGGGGAAGCGTGTGATATGATTGGAAAATATGTTCAGCTTGAATAAAGCACAGAGTATGAGCAGAGAAAGCTTTAAAGGAGGAATGGGGCCAGGTCATGGATTCTCTTACCAGGTGGGTAAGGGAGTTTGAGTGAATCATGGAGGATCCCTGGGGCGCCTGGGCGGCTCAGTCGGTTAAGCGTCTGACTCCTGATTTCGGTTCAGGTCATGCTCTCGTGGTTTGTGGGTTCGAGCCCCACATTGGGCTCTGTGCTGACAGTGTGGGAGCCTGTTTGGGATTCTCTCTCCCCTCTGTCCCTATGCCGCTCACACTCTCTCTGTCAAAATAAATAAGCTTAAAAAATTTTTGTTTTAAATATCATGGAGATGCACAATTTTTTTCTTAAGGTGGTCTTTTAGGAAGGTACAGCCAGGGACAGTGCTCAGGCTGGAGTGGCCCCACCATAGGGAGACCTCACAGGCTGCTGCCACAGTGCTGGCGGGCTCCACTGAGGAATTGTAATTGGTATATGTCTCAGGGAATTAATGTGGTAAACAAGAGAGGGTGGGTGGTGAAGGGGGAGCAATGAGGGTTTCTATCTCACACGCACCCGCTGGGGCAGAGATGAGCCGGGACTCAAGCCAGACTCACTTTCTGAAGGAGACACCATTTTTGCTCACCAGGAAGTAGGCATGTCATCAGGACAATGGACTTCTTTTTCTTTTTTTTTAGGATTAAAAAGAGATGTTTTTTTTATTTATTTTGAGAGAGAGAGAGAGAGCAGGGGTGGGCAGAAAGAGAGGGAGAGAGAGGATTCCAAGCGGGCTCTGTGCCATCAGCACAAAACCCGACGCAGGGTTCCATCCCACCAACCGTGAGATCGTGACCTGAGCCAAAATCAAGAGTAAGACGCTTAACAGACAGAGCCACCCAGGTGCCCCAAGACAATGGACTTCTGTGTCCTCTCTGCCACTCTCTCTGAAGAAGCATCCTCAATGTGTTCCTTGCTATAGAAGGACAGGACGTGCATACTGGTGGTACTATTTATTCCCCCATAACACGTGTAAGTATCTCCTTGCCTACAGCAGGGTTTGCCACACGAGACCTGGTGTATAAGTCTGGCTCATTTCCATAACTCTTTGGCCTTCAAACTAAACTGTTAGTCTGCCAAGGGCCAGGGGTTTCCTCGAGCCGGACTTGAAGCTGTCAGAGTGTGGGCTTTCTCCTCCTCTCTCTGATTGAGGAATGAGCTGGTCCCTCGGTTCTTTTTAAATGGAATCTCCTACTTCACTCCATTTGAGCGCTATAAAAATAAGGAATACATCAGGAAAAGATTATTATTATTTCTACTTTGCAGATGAGACTCGGGCGAGATAAATGCCTAGCTTAAGACAACGCAGCTAACGAAAGACGACCCCAGGCTTAAAACTTTTCACCTCGAGTATTGATGTTCGAGACAACCCTGAGTGAATAGAGCGGGAACCTCCGTTTCCTCTACTGGGATCCATAGGATTTCTTCCAAGCTCCTCAGTCCAACTCTAGCACTGATAGGCTAACCTCAAATCAGTTGCAGGCAGAACATTGGAAACTTTGAGCTTTGTCCTTGTTTTAGGGACTCCTGAATCTCCCATTCGGCATTAGGTGCATTCTCTATTCTTGCAGAGATCTCTGTCACTTCTGCAAAGCTCCTCTACTTAGAAACAATTCCGTCATCCCCTTCCAAGTCACTGATGACTTGAAATGTCAGAACTTAGGCCAGCAATACAAAGCGGGCCCTTGGTTTGTTCGTCTGTGTATCCAGGCTCCAGCGAAAGTCTCAAGGCCGGTGATCCGTTAAACTCACTCTGGAAGTTTCCAGAGAGTCCCAGAGGGCTTCCGAATTTCAGCTGCTTCTTCCCCACCGATGAGATGAAGCGTTATCCGGTTATAGAATTCTGCTCTCTCATCTGACATCGGTACGTCCGAGGCCACAAAACTCTCCTTTCACACCTGCCGAACTAGCTGCTGACCAGTTTCTTTCCCTTCACATCTGAAATCTTTAAACCCTGGAAAAGCAAGCAGCCACCCTCTTGGGCTGAAGATATGTGTGTTGGACACAAAGCCGTTGTAAGGGGCCTTTACAATGTCACGTTAGGGTTATGCTTAGTTTTCTTTGGGCAATTCTCGGTGTGATGGGGGTGGCAGGGGAGGGGCAGTGTGGAAAGAAAAATCCCCATCTCATGTGAACTCAGGGCTGGCCTGCACGGCTCTCATTAGACAGCGTCTAAGCTGCCAGAGAATGGCTCAGCTCTCACACCGGGGCTCTCATGTTAAACCCTCCGCATCACCACAGTGGGAGAAAAACACGCCTTATGGGGACTAATGACTAATTCCCTACATCATGTCTAATGTGTCCCAGGGTGCCAACTTCAACACACCTGCCTCCACTGCTGGTAAGGTAATGAGAGTGCTTGTGAGTTACTGGTCACTGACAACATTTATAATATTCTTCAACCTAACATCATCACGCAGGTCGCTATGCACGGTTCACCAGGAAGGGGTGAGCTCTGTCACCCTGGGAGCCCCAGGTTTATGGGCAGTTGGTTGGGGAAGTGGTTCAAACCCCTTTAAAAAATGAGGTGGATGCATTTGGAATGGTTCTAGGTGTCCCACGATACCCTGTTAAATTTTGTTACTAATTACATCATCAAGAGGTAATTATAGCACTCTGAGGCCAGAGATTTTAAAATCATAACCATCCAGGAAATTTCGCCCATAAAAATGGTATGCTTTGGCTTGGATAACAGGGATGGTTGAGGGAGAGTCGGGGGTGGGGGGGTGGGGGGATGGGACAAGGAGCTTGGAAATCTAGTTTGCTTGAGTTCAGTTAGCATTTAAACCCACAGTTGTGCCCTTCGAGGCTGTGCTTTCTAGGGTTTGAGGGCCACTTGCATTAGGACACACTGCTCAATTTTAGAGATTTGAAAATTACCCAGTTCACCCAGGAAGGTGTCTAGCGGAATTATTTTCTTCTTTCTGAAATCAGCCTCCTTTTTTAGCAGGTTCTCAGAAAGCAGAGCTGACACTCAGTTGCGAGTGAGAAAGAAATGCAAACTTCCTGTGGGCAGCATTTCAAGATAATGTAGATATGTTTTGATATCAGGTAGTCAAAGACGAATACAGCGCAGTGAGACATAAGTGTGCCCGGACTCTCTTCAGAAGGGCTCTTTACGGGTGCCTGGGTGGCTCAGTTGGTTAAGCGTCGGACCCTTGGTTTCAGCTAGGTCATGATCTCACGCTTTTGTGAACTCGAGCCCCGCATCTGGCTCCATACTGACACTGTGACACCTGCCTGGGATTCTCTGTCTCCCTCTCTTCCCACCCCTCTCCCATTTGCGCTGTCCCCGTCTCTCTCAAAATAAATAAGTAAACTTAAAAAAAAAGAGCTCTTTAGGCTTGGTCTTCTAGTACTCTCTCTCTCCTCCTTTGCGTTTCTGCCATAACCAGAATGAAGAGCTTACTGCTCCTTTCCTAAGACATGCTCCAATGGACTGGTTAGGAGCAGGGGGATGAGTCAGAATCCTTTGATTTGCTTTCTGGCTCCTCCAGGGCAAGGCAGTGTATTATTTAGGGTAACACTAGCTGCTATAACAAGTAAACCCCCAGTTATCAGCGCTCTGATACAATGCAAGTTTATTTCTCATCCATGTAGCAATCCAGTGTTGGTGTTCCTGGGTCTTCCATATTGTGGTTTCAGGGGTAAGGCTCTCGCATCCTTTAGAACCTCAGTATCTTCTGCATCCAACCAACAGATAAGTATGGAACGTAGAGAAGGCACAGCCCGTAATGGACAGAGCAGGACATACATCTCTTCCACCGCTTTCTATTGGTGAGGACTCGTCCCATGGTGCGTCAGGATGCAAGGAAAGCTGAGAAATGTAGTCTCTGGCTGGGAAACTTGACTTTCTGGAAGGAGGAGGCACAAACATTGGTGAAGAGTTGGCTCTTTTTGCCACACTTGGGCGTAATACTCCGTACCTCATTTCAGTTCCCTCATCCATAATAAAGACACAATAGCAGGATCTACTTCCTAGAAGTTGGTATATGGATTAAATTAGGTAACATTTCATAATGTTTGGCACACAGAAAGCACTTAATAAAAGTTAACTATTATTTCAACAATTGTTATTGTTGTTAACTTTTCCTTGAGTTTATTACCACCCAAGAGAGAGATCCATAATTAATACCTCACGTTATTCTAATTAAAATAGCTAGCCAAGCAATTTGTGATAAGGCTCATGTTTATTTTCTGAAAAAAGAGAATCTATTTGATGGGGTGTAAAACTAGCCAGTGTGACAGTCAGACAGTCCCTAAAGGATGTGAAGCCTGCCTATAAAATCATGGCCCCTGCCCTCCTCCTGCTGTATGCTCTACACACAGACGGAGGGAAAAGTTCGAATTTCTCAAAGGGGATGACAGAACAGTTCATCATTTCATTGTCTACATGTTATTTTTCAGTATTTATTTCCATACCATTTCCATCAGAAATTACAGGAAGCTTTTGTCTTTGAATCAATATCTATGTGCGCTTAAAAGACTCAAAAAGGGCATTTTCAGTCCTTTGTATGATTCAGCTCTGTTTCAATAAAACTGTTTCATGAATAACAACGAATTCAGTAAGGTCAGGCTGTTTTGGTTGCTCAATTCCTCTTTTAGGGTGCAGAAAAATCCCGTGCTTACCAACAAGAATCCTGGGAAAGGAAAAATAAGTGAATGGAGATGATTTAGACACAGTTTTACACATGGGGGGGGGGGGGCGTGCTGCGGATCTGATTCTCCAGAGGGCTGCTTACTTTGTCCAATTCCATAAGCTAAACCCAGGCAGACCAAACCACACGAGATCTGACCCAACCCAACCCAGCTTGTTAAGAAAGCTAGAAGTCAGGACAGTATAGCAGAGTTTTACCTCAGCAGGTGCTGTGCTAACAGCAAGGACTTAGGTTCTCTTCCTGAAGAGGTGTCCTTGCATTTTCTCATTTAGTCCTCATAATGACCCCATGGGGACAGTTACCATACTTATTCCCACTTAAAGGGTGAGGAAACTGAGGGCAGAGGGGTTTGGGTAATCTCCCGAAGACCGCATAGCTAGTTCAATGGCAAAGTCAAAATTCAAACCCAGGCTCACCGGTTCCACAGTCCGTGTTCTTAACTTCTGTGTTAGGCCACCTCTTCGTAAAGGCTCAGAAATGTTATCCATTACTTCCATTTTTGTGAAAGGTAGATGTTAAGAATTTAATTCCGGAATGTTTGGTAACCTAGCTCTTCAGTTGAGGATATTACAGAATAAAAGCCCAGAGAGACTTTGTTCATCAATATCGAGCTTGCAAATGAGTGAGTAAATGAACGAGTGAGTGAATGGATGGATGAAAACAAATCGTGCATTATCTAAAGCCAGGGACATGTCTCAGAACCATACTCTGAGAATTCGCGTTGGTTGGAAGACGTGGACGGCGTACCGTCATTGTGTCGCATCGAGCATGAAATGCCGGTTCCAACGTACCGGTCGCGTTGGAGTCAGGGAACCTCCCCAGTGAGTCTCAGACTTCGGATGGAGGAAGGCCGCCACCCCTTAAGAAGCCCTCAGAGTGACGATCCTGTGTCGGTCATGTGCGCGCAAAGGTGGTTTGCCAGAATGCAGCGCTGGCCCGTGTAAAATGCATCTTTATCTCACTTTGCAAAGCCACATTTGGTGTTCCATTAGCAGCGTGTAGGAGGCCCGAGTGTCCTCTGCATTATGCTAATTGTTTAAGCGTGACAGGTTATTACTTCAGTCCGAGGGGTAACGCAGATCGGGGGAGCAAAAGTAGGGCACAAACACAATTTTCTAGCTTTTGAGAAGCAATTACAAATAGATGAAGAGCCATAAAAATATTACACGTGGGATGGCTTATCAGTAGGACCGGAGAGGCAACTGGAGCCCTTGCAAGAGTGGTTCAAAGCTGACAAGTCCGCAGCGATGATTTAAAAATAGCAATGGTAATTCTGCAGCAAAACAGAACAATGAAACCAAGAGTCACAGCGCTCAAAAAAGACATTGGCCCGGCACAATGCTCGCTCGTTGGGTAAGCTATTTTCATAGCAAACCTGAATTTCAAAATGTCAGCCTGATAAATAGGGGAGATCTGAAAGGATAAAGTCAAGGTGTTTTGTCTGATACTTAAAGAAAAAAAAGAAACTTACTCCTGTTTCTAAGAATCTTTTAGAGCTTTAAGGGAAGAGGAGGGTGGGCTTTGAAACGAGATCGAGTTCTGTCTGGTCCGGATGCTCTTTTATTATAAATTTTTTTTTCAACGTTTATTTATTTTTGGGACAGAGAGAGACAGAGCACGAACGGGGGAGGGGCAGAGAGAGAGGGAGACACAGAATCGGAAACAGGCTCCAGGCTCTGAGCCATCAGCCCAGAGCCCGACGCGGGGCTCGAACTCGCGGACCGCGAGATCGTGACCTGAGCTGAAGTCGGACGCCTAACCGACTGCGCCACCCAGGCGCCCCAGGATGCTCTTTTAATGTATACAAACATTAAGCAGGTTTAGATCATATTATGAGGCTCATTTTTTTTTCTCTAGAGTAGAATGAATATTGGTTACAATTCAGTAACCATAAAGAGCTATAAAGTTTAAATATAATGCCTTACTCTAATTTCCATTTTCTTCTGAATGTGTTGTCTTGGTGTGATGAGATTAGATAAGGTCTACTGGCATCTTGTGTAATAGAATAAATAGCACTTGGTGGGGTGGCTAAGAGCATAGGCTTTAGGGTTACACGTCCAGTTTGAGAACCTTCTCTCTGTATTAGTTGGGAGAGCTTGGCCAATATTTAATATATCTAAGTTTTCTTTTTCTTATTTCTAAATGTGAGTAAATAGCATCTACTGTAGGGGGTCATTTTGAAGTCTAAAATAATGAATAGAAAGCACATCATATGAACTAAACAATAGACTGCTGCCTACAGTCTTGGGGAAGCTAGGTGATATCTGGAAAGTCTCTTGATCTGTTTGGCTCTTGAATCTTTCCAGGACTGGGCTAGATAGCTTTGAGGTAGCTTTAACTATATATAGTCAATTTTTAAAAATGCTTATTTATTTTGAGAGAGAGAGTGTGTGCGAGTGGGGCAGGGGCAGAGAGAGAGAGCAAGAGCAAGAGCGAGAGCGAGAGAGAGAGAGAGAGAGAGGGAGAGAGAGAATCCCAAGCAGGCTCTGTGCTTTCGGCCAAAAGCACAGAGCCTGACGTGGAACTCAAGCTCATGAACCGTGAGATCATGACTTGAGCCAAAATCAAGAGTTGGATGCTGAACCGGCTGAACCACACTGGTGCCCCAGAATCTCTGTGTAGTTTTAATTAAAGGTCTAACAAAGGCTTTCCAAGAACAGTGTGTCTCTTGGGAGTCAGGAATTTTCATCCCACGTTGTCCTCCTGCTAGGTGAAAGATCTTCTTAAAACTGAACTCCGTATCTCAGATTAGAAATGAAATCATATCTGATTTCAAGATCTAGGCAAATTGGCACAGTATGTGTGTATATATATATATATATATATACACACACACACACACACACACACACACACACACACACACCACTCTGTCTTGGAGGTACATTCTCGTTACTAATCATTTAAAAATAAAGAAAAGATGTTTCAGTTACTGTCCTTGTTCTGCTCTAAATCCCCAGTTGGAAACATACTTAGAATTAATAGGACCCAGGGCGGAGCAGAGGGCAGTCCTATCTCGATCTCCTCAGCATTGTTATTTGCTCTGTGATGGGAGAGAGAAAAGCCATCCATAAAGTTCCAAGTTGAATTAGAAAGTGGAGCAACTGCAAGAGTCTGGGGCTGATTTCAGACTACGTTCTGACATTGATCATGCCTGCCTTGCTATTGAGTGTCATTCCAGTCAATGGGATTACGATAGGGAGTTTAAGGAAGCACAGAGAGAAAACGATGCGCAGCAGCACAAAGAAAGTAGTAAAAGGAAATGCTCAAGAAAGGCTAGGCTAGTTTGACACTTGGGGCTGAAAGGCCAGGGTGGAATCCCTATCAACGAGGTAACGGGAGTGCCAGACCATCCTCCTGCCCAATCCTGCGATTGCCACAGATAATCAAAGATCCTTTTTTATTTTTCATCTTCCTGTCCTCGTTTATGTTGAGATAATATGAATTATATTTGGAAATTGTTTGGATTGTTTTCAAATATACCTGGAAATTTTGTTTTGAAGATCTTGAAACGAAACTTATAAGATGTGGGAGTCTATTAGGCACTCGTTCCTGATAATAATAATAATGTACTAACACTCTTCTAGACTGCTTAACATTTTATAACGCATTTCTGTATATTTTATTTCCCTTGGTTCTTGCAGATATGCTATGTTATGTTATCTCCTCCCTATCAGTTGGATGCATTAGGCTACAAGTAACAGAAAACTCAACCAAAACGTCTTTAACAGTAAATAAATGCACTCTTTTAGTTCAGATCTGTGGGCAGATTTGGGGGTTAATTAATTGACTGTTAATTCAGTGACTCAGCAGCATCATCTAGACCCCAATTATTTCTATCAAACTGCTATCATTGGTGTTTGCCTACATGCTCAGACTGGTGGGAAGATGGCTGCAGTGGTTCCAGGCATCACAGCAAAGCCCAGATATTTTCAGAGAAAGAACGAAGATCGTTTCTTCCCCCATGGCCCTTTCTCAGGAGCAGGAATTTTTTTTCCGAGAGACTTCCTGCAGACTTCCCTTCATGCCTCATTGGCCAGAGCTGTATCACATGCACTTGAACCAATCATTGGGAAGAGGATGGATTACTTTTAGACCAGTCGGGCCTATTCCTGGGGCTAGGGATGGAGTCAGGGCGCCCCGGGGTACATGGCTGCATGGAGACTGGTGGAAGACGCCAGAACAGAATGGGGTTTATGTTAAAAGGGCAGAAGTGGGGAATGACATAAGGTACGCAACTCAGAGCATCTGCGACACCCAACCTACATGTAAAAGACAGCCGACACTCAGACTGCTAAAGGGTTTGCCTGAGAAGTAGCAGGGCCGTGGCTGGTAAAAAGCTGTGCTTGTTTACAAAGGGCATGTAGAGTATTCACAGGACAGAGAACACTTTGGCTGGAAGACACTGCACATGTGATCAGGTCCTCTACTTACGCTAGCACTTTGAGAGTGTGGGTCTTGATATGGCCAGGTCCTCAGCCACAAGAGCTGACTGCTACATCCCTTGACTTGACCTTATCCCTCCTCCCCTCAGTCTGTGGTCTTCCTTTGGAGGGTGACAAGGGCATGTCCCACAAAAATTTTGTGTGGTAGGGGCGCAGGCCAGGAGAGCTCCTGTCACTGGAGTCCCTCCTGCTCCTGAGTGAGAAGAGTGTGAGAGGGGCAGGGAATAGACAGGAGCTTGGTTTCTAGCTGAGTGTCCCTCATGAGAGCTGGGGATGAGGATGGGCAGCCCCTCCCTACATGAAGCAGCCTTCCCCACCACCCATGTCCACCTTCAGAGGCCCCTGGGCCCCTCCCTCTTCTATCTCCTACAGTCCTGTCTGTGTTGCATTGCACTGCCTGGCCCACGTTGTGCTGCTTTCTCCTGTTATCATGAAGTCCAGGCATTCATTTTCAATCTGGATTTACCTTGACAGACCTGGAGCCGGGGCTGGGAATGTTTTCAGGTTCTGCAAGTACGAGGAGCTCAAAAACAGTAGCATTGCCTGTGCTAGCTCAGGTGAAGCATCTTCAAGATAGCCCACTTTCTCCTACAAATATTGGTCGACTGCACATCGCATAATTCTCGTGTGTTAGTATCCCGGCTGAGTCTTTTTCTCTTTGCGCAACCTCATCAAACATTCTTGAGATTGTCTACCTTTTAGGGGTGCCTGGGTGGCTCAGTCAGTTCAGCGGTCCGACTTTGGCTCAGGTCACGATCTCACGGTTCACCAGTTCAAGCCCCGCGTCGGGCTCTGTGCTGATGGCTCAGAGCCTGGAGCCTGCTTCCGATTCTGTGTCTCCCTCACCCTCTGCTCCTCCCCCCCTCATACTCTGTCTCTCTCTCTCAAAAATAAAGAAAACAGGGGCGCCTGGGTGGCGCAGTCGGTTCAAGCATCCGACTTCAGCCAGGTCACGATCTCGCGGTCCATGAGTTCGAGCCCCGCTCGGGCTCTGGGCTGATGGCTCATAGCCTGGAGCCTGTTTCCGATTCTGTGTCTCCCTCTCTCTCTGCCCCTCCCCTCCCCCGTTCATGCTCTGTCTCTCTCTGTCCCCAAAATAAATAAACGTTGAAAAAAAATTAAAAAAATAAAATAAAATAAAGAAAACATTAAAAAATGGAAAATGAAGAGATTATCTACCTTTCAGCATAATTGTAGAACATCTTGATGCTAAAAGAGCCACTTTCCCCCACCTCATGAAAGACATTCTTATTCAAACATGCAGGGGCAGGGGCGGGTAGGCTCCTTATCACTGGGGCTGCCAAACACTGGGCACACCAACCCTGGCTGGGCCACCAATCATCTATCCCTTGTCCTTGGGTCTCTGTCCCCATGATTCAAAGTCTGGGTGGAAGTGCCTGCTTGGCTAATCCTAGGTGGTGCCCTTGCCTCGTGTGTGTCTGTATGGAGACGTGAGGGCTTGAGGAGGATGAGAGAAGGGGGCGTTCCTACTTCAGTTTTTGGGGTAGAAGTGGGCGCTCTGTCTCCCACCAAGACTAATCCAATGTAGAATTTAAATGTTGGGGATTTGGGGCACCTGGGTGGCTCAGTCAGGTAAGCATCCTACTTCAGCTCAGGTCATGATTTCATGGTTCAAGAGTTCGAGCCCCACATCGGGGTCTGTGCTGACAGCCCAGAGCCCGGAGCCTGCTTCGGATTCTGTGTCTCCCTCTCTCTCTGGCCCTCCCCCACTCACACTCTGTCTCTCTCAAAAATAACAAAACACTGAAAAAAATTAAAAAGAAAGCTGGGGATTCAAAGGTTAGGTAGCCAACAAACAACCAGAGCCATGACCCTGGGCATGAATTGTCTGAGCTTCTAAAGGGGAGGAAAGGCTCAGATCCAATCAGAATAAAAAAAAAACAAAATCAAGTTCAAGAAAACCTACTAGTTAACAGAGGCCAATCAAACAATACATATTTCTTAGAACCAATGTGGGAGTGCTTCTCAAAGTTTTGGATGTGGCATATTTAAGATCCCTAATAAGAATCCCCGCTTTTCGAAACTCCACTTGAACATATTGAATGAGACTCCTCTGGGAGTGGGGACCAGGAATCTGCATTTTTCAGAAACCTCTCCAGGTAATTATGCTGTATTTGATCTGTAGAGCTCCTCTGGGAAATACTGCTGCTCTGTGAGGCCCGGGAGAAGCAACCAATCTAATAATCATACTAGCTAAATTTAAGTAGTTTCCTGTGTTAAGCACTTTACCCACATTATCTCATTTCAACCTCACGATAGCCCTAGCTGTACCACTGTTTTGCCCATTTTACAGATAGCACAGAGATGTTAAGTAATTGTCTACGGTCACAAAGCTGGTAAGTAGTGGGTACAAGGATGTGGACCGCATACTGACTCCCAACACGTGTTCTTTTTTTTTTTTTAATATTTATTTATTTTGAGAGAGTGCAAGGGGAGAAGGGGTGAGAGGGTCTGAAGTGGTCTCTGTGCTTACGCATACAGCCCAACGTGGGGCTCGAACTCACGAACCTTTGAGATCATGACCGGAGCCGAGGTCAGACACTCTACCGACTGAGCACCCAGGCGCACCCCAAACCCATACTCTTAAGCCTGAGCAGAAGGTTCCCGATAAAGACAGAGAATCTAAATACTGATGTTTGAAGCCATGGGTCTTACTGAGGTTGTGGGTCCTGAGGATTGGTCCCAAGGAAAATACAGAGAAGGATAAGGTGATTATCACACTCAAAGAGTACAGGAAGCTTGAAGCTGGAAACAGGAAATGGCTAATCACAATGGCTAATAGGTTCTACCTTAGTGCTTCACATTCTAAAATTTGGTCCCATAATCTTGAAAGCAGAAGACAGAGAGAGAGAGGAGAGAGAGAGAGGAGAGAGAGAGGATTGATTTTGTATGACATTAGCTAAAATTGTATTGTTTTGATTTCTTTATTTTTATGGGAGTAAAATTAGATTCTAGAACCCACCTGTGGTTCAGCTAATAGCCATCCTCAGACAACTGGTTTTATCCTCCCTGCTTTTCGCTGGAAAAAGAAAGACAAATGATAAAATGATGACCAAAGAGAATTTTGTTTTTTAAAAATATCACCTTTTAGGGCACGTTCTCCAGACCAGTGCACATTGAAATCCAATATCCTATACTTTCTTTATTTGGGTCCAAAATACCACCCAGTGAGACCTGATATTTGGAAAGATGACCCTGTGGCCCTGCAAATCCCGAGTCATGTAACAATGTGCGCACACATTTGGGTAGCTTGAAACCCAAGGGTTTGATTTCGTTTGACCAGAGAATTCAATTAAACCAGAGAATCCCATTTGTTAGACATCTAGTACTTTCCCCACACCACTGATGGATACTGTGATTTCTGTATCTGTATGGAAGGAAGGTGGTGGGAGCAGGGGGGCTATTCTTAGTAGGGATGGGGAGAGGTCAGCCTCTGGAATACATACACTTTTGAAAAAAACAAAGCAGTAGCCAAGTGTTCTGTATATAACAAAAGATATCAGTCACCTTGATGAGTTTGGATTCAACATAATAAAAAATAGGAGAGTTTCAGAAAAAGAAGAGTAGCTTCCTGCCAGTTTGAGTGGTGGGTCCCATCGGGAGGCAGAGGGATGTACAAAAGTCTTTTTGTACCCATGATCCTTTGATCCTTTATTTTTATAGGAGATAAGACGGTAATTTTTCTACTGACCCACAGAAAGATTCCTAAGAGAAGACCAGAAACCACCCAGGATTACAGTGAATTTATAAAGCTGGCAGAAAGCATATATAAAGGTGATTTCTTTCACCTCATTTTATATATCACTTTCCATTAAAGAGAACACTAACAAACAAACATTATCTTTTCTTTTCTATCCCACATTCTTTTTTTTTTTTTAATTTTTTTTTTCAACGTTTATTTATTTTTGGGACAGAGAGACAGAGCATGAATGGGGGAGGGGCAGAGAGAGGGAGACACAGAATCGGAAACAGGCTCCGGGCTCCGAGCCATCAGCCCAGAGCCTGACGCGGGGCTCGAACTCCGGACCGCGAGATCGTGACCTGGCTGAAGTCGGACGCTTAACCGACTGCGCCACCCAGGCACCCCTCTCTCCCACATTCTTAAGATGTGTGAAGAAGAGATATGGTGAATATCGCATAATGGATGGAGAAATAGGATGAATCTAGCTGCCCTGCTGGGCCCAGATCACAGAGAGGCATCAGAGGAGGAACTTAAGGGGCCTTTGGTGCCTTCCACGTGTATCCTGTCCATTAACTAACTACCTTTCATTAATCACTTATCCTTAGCAACGTAGCCTCAAACTATTTTCTGCTTGCAGTCCCATCCCACCCCCACCTCCGCTATAAATAGCATCTTGGTCAGGGACCAAAAAAAAAAAAAAAAAAAAAAAAATTTGAAAGTGCCATTTCTTGTAAGAAGACCTGTGAAAACAAGTGACTTCCCTGTCGAGGGCAACTTCCTACTTGAAGGGAGAGAAGTAAGAAAGGCGACTCTGGAATTTTCACCGAGTTTTTCCCGTGGCAGGGGCGGTGCACCTGTCCTCCGGTGCAAGGCAAGGCAAGTGGCCCTCTGCGTGTGTTTCAAACCATCCATTGGATTTTCCCGTCTGTCTCAATGGGAGTTTTTGAGGCATGGGAGAGAAAGAGACTTACTGACCTTTAAAGCGGCAGATCCATTTGTAGTGTCTACTTTTGACTCCGCCGTTGCTTCGATATTTCAGCGGAGGTTTTTAATAGAAAGGAGGTTCAGGAGCCACACAGCTTATTTCAGCTTGACCACTGGGAATTACCATATTTGACCATCTGGGAGGTATTAGAAATGCTCCTCAGTGTCGCTTTACTTCGTGGCAATCAAATAACAGAACTCGTTCTGAGGAGGGCGGGAAATGGTGGCAGTGCAGGAACCAGTTGACGCGGAACAGAAGGGCTGGTGAAAAAAATGCGTTTTTCTGTGGAGTTCTAACAGACACGTAAGTCTGTGGATTCATGGCCTTTACAGTGTACAAGGCCGGCTTTCATTTGAGAAGGGACGGATTCAAGGCAGTGTGGGGATAAAGGTGGTTCATATCCTCTTGGCTGGGATGAAAGTTATTCCATTCCCATTTTGGAAAATTCGGAAAACAGAAACAAAAACACTTTCCCTTCAAGGCTACGTTCAGAGTTCTGGTCTGGCTGAAATCACACAGAGGGTTTCTGTGGAGGTCGGCAAGTACATATGGAGGAGTGAGATGGGGCTGGCCACTGGGGGCCTGTGTGCCCCCGGCAACTAGCTGGAGAAGGGCCCCTTGATGACTGCAGATGAGGTAGCCATTGCTTTGGAATAGTTGCGAAGGTAAAGTCAGAATAAAAAACAAACAAACAAAAAACCTTGAGAAATAACTAGAACCAGGATGGTGGGATGTTGTAATCATCCAGGGAAGACATGACAGAGCCTCACCAGAAGAATGGAGATGAAGGGACACAGGAGAAAGACAACAGGAAGGCACAGCTGGTGGTATTTGGAAAGAGACGAAGCGTTGAATGATGGGTAATGAAAGAGGTACCATTAATTCCAGGATCTTTATTTTTTTGACTTAAGAGTCTATAATTGGGCAGCATCGCTCTATGTGATGGCTAGCCAAGATGAATTTGGTGTTCGTTACCGGTGATGATTCTCTTTGGGCCAGTCTCGGAAACAAAATGGTACATTCATGTGAACCAAGAAGGACAGTTCTATGTGTCAGCTGTGTTTGTTTCTAGCCCTGCTTGTTCTTGCAGAGTGGCTTATTTAGGGAATGCCTGGAGGGGGATATAAAACCATACCTAGACCCAGATAGTGTCAAGCGGGGTAGCATATTTTGAAAATGTTCCCCAGATGGTTCAGCAAAGCCACAAAAAATACGCCGTGAAATAGCCAAAGTATACTGATCAACCAAGGCGTTATTGAATGCATCGAGCCAGTGAGCAATTACACTAGAAGCAAAGTAAGAAAGACCTCAATGTATAAATGTCTTCTGAAAAGTGTATTATTTTGAATTCAGGCTATAAAAAAAATCCAAGTGACTTTTACTTGCCTGACAGGGAAGAGAACGTTCCTTAACTTTGTTCACCCACTATAAAGGGTACTAACTTTACATAATAAAAAATTAAGTACATGAAAGTTCCGGCGTATTTCTTAGCCTAAAGTTAGTGCTTTATAAATGTGAATGAGTCGAATCTAAAATTAAGTGAGAGTCCCACGCAGTGTGAGTTTTACTGCCAAGCTATTTTATCCTTTCAGTTAAATTTGTATGAAATATATGCCCTTATAACTACCTGTATCCCTCTTTTATCCTTCTGAAGAGAATCATCTAACTTTTGTCCCAGTTTCCTCATTTTCCCCCCCAGTCAATAGGCTTGGCCCGCCCTCTCTTCCCTCAAGCTAACCTGGAAGAAGTTCTTAATTGCCAACTTCAATGACATTTCTTTTCTCGTTTTACCAGACCCCGCTGGAATACTTGACACCACTTTTTCCGCTCCTACATCTGTATTCACCCTTGGCTTCCTGGATGTTTCTCTCTCCTAATTATCCGTAGCCCCCCACCCCGCCTCAGTCTTTTTGAATTGATCTGTCTCGGTGTCCCGTGGAAGTTCTATTTTTCCTCTCCAGGCCTTAAATGCTGTAGTTCCTTATGTGGCACCAGATCTGTAGCTGAGGTCTCCCTCGGGGCCCAGAGACTCCCCCTGGGCTGCTATGGTTAGCTCGACGTTACCACGGCCAGAACCAAACTCCTTCTCACTTCCTACTCTGTAAATTTCCTCCTTGATTCCCCATCTTGGTGAATGACAGCACCACCCTCGCAGTTGGCCAAACCATAAATCTGACCCGTCTCTAACTCTTTCCCCGTGCTTGAATGACACCCATGTCAGTCCTCAGCCGCTGTTGTCTTTTCCACTCCTACTGCTATTATTTGAGTTCCAACCCTTATCATCGCCCCGTTGCTTTCACACTCTCCTTACCACCAGTCTTGCCATTCACTCATCCGTCCTTTCCTTCATCCACAACACAATTATGAAGTGTTTGCTAACATCCAGGCATTGTGCTGCAAATGTGGCCCATTAGGGGAGCACAGCAAAGCTGGCCTCTGTGCTCCCCGAGACTCCACGAAGGCCCGCACCCAAGTGTGATCATGCCGTTCCTTGTTCAGGGTCCTTCCTCAGGCTCTCACGATTCAGGGCTGTGTCTGCCTTTTTAGAATGGTTTGGAATGGCTTATGGGAGGTCCTGTTCATCGCCTCAGGGGAAACTTGATTGCAGCTGGACGCAGAGCCACCCAGAATGCAAGCCATCGTCTTCCAGACTCCCATGCAGCCAGGGTGGTGGCCGTGTGACTCAGTTCTGGCTAATGACATGTAAGACCACCTAAAACCAGTTAACCTAACCCCGGGGGCACGGGCCACGTTTTGCCCTCTGCGTTTCTTCATTCTTCTGTCCTGCCCTACGGCTGTACTGACGAATCCAGCAGTGATCTGGAACCACCAGGAGGCCTTGAGAGTCAAAGGGATGTGTGTAGGGTAGAGAAGCAGAAAGAGAGGAGCCTGGGTCCCTTGTGAAACTGGAAATTGTGGAGCCCTGTACCCGTGTCGGTCTGCACACTTACCGCGTCTTTTGGTGAAGAAGTCCGCATTTATCCTTTTATCTTGATTAAGCCACTATCATTTGTGGGATTTTCTACTATATGCAGTTAAACTTAATCTGAATAATGAGACTTACAAAGATCTTTACAACATGAGCCTTTCCCACCTATCCAGAGTTATCTTACTCCCCATGTAAGTACTGGAGAGCCCCAGCTCCTGCTCATATGTGTTCTTTCTCTCTGTCTCTGTCTCTCTCTCTCTCACACACTCACTCACTCACTCACTCACTCACATTCACACCTTCATACCTTTTTCTCTGCTGCTCCTGCCTGCAACTCCCTTCACCCCTTTCCTGGTCTAATTCTTACTGCCTTGGTTCAGACATCACTCCTACAAGGAAGAATCCTTCATTACCCCTTCCCAGCTGGGTTTAGGGGCCCCTTTTAAGAGCTTCCTCTGTTCTCTGTGTTTAAAGCCCTTGTAATTTCATGCCTGATGTATTTGCCGTATCCTTGTCTGCGTTCTTTACCAGCTCCTTGAGGGTGGGGCGAGTCGGTGCCTATTTGAATGAATAGTTTCCTGCTGTAATTTCCCCTGCCCCTCTGCCAACTTCCTGCCAATCTCAATGGGAGAAGAGGTTTGAACTAACAGGCTTTAATGATTTGACCAAAGATGCTCTTAGAACCGTTGGCTTGTCTTCCCGTTTTCTTCCTCTTGTCACGAGCACATGTGTGGAGGGTGGGGTGACCTCATCTGAGACTGGAGAAACTTGCTGAAGTGTAGTCCTTTCCTCCAAAAGGAGAGGAAGTAAGTACAGCGGTTTCCTCGGAACCCTTCTAGCTCTTCTTACAATATGCTACCAACATAACAACATGTTCCACACACTGCTAGTGTCCCTTTGGAAACTTTTCCCATTACCCAAGGGCTAGACCGAGCCGTCTGAAACCCAAGGCTCACCCACCACTCAACAGACTTGAACTCACTCATCTGCTTCCTCGCTGGAGATGTCCAGCCTCTTTAGTGGGGCACAGAACCCTTTTCTATTTCTCCCGTCTCATCTCTTACCACCGTTTTGCCTTTTCCTTTCCACACTAAAGTGCCTGTCATTTCCAGATGGCCCATATTGTTTCTCTCCTCCAAACCTTTGCTCCGGCTATTTTCTCTGCCGGGATTGTCTCCCACCCCCCCCCCTGCCCCCCCCCCCCCCACCCTTTCTAGAACTGCTAACTCTATCCATTGGTTAAAACCATAAACATTGACCCAGGAATCTTTCTCTGAGAACGCCTCCCCAGGACCCCATGGTCTGGGTTCTCTGTGACTCCTCCGTGCATCCCCTTTACCTTGTGCTCAGCTCACTCATTGCCCTTCCTCAGTGCTTAATAACTCACCTCTGGCGTGTTGGCCCCTCCAAAGGTAGGAATGGTGTCTTGTTTATCTCTGAATCTTCACAAGCCTGGCACCTGTCATGTGCTCAGATTTCATGGCATTAATATAAGTGAAACATTTAGTAGAAATGCTCTCAGAACCAGGCAAATGACCTTACTGCCCAGATTTTCCTTCATTTGCTCTGAGAATCCCTTAGTCTGCCCCTTGGTACATTTCCACTTTCTGGACAGGATAAATGGTTGATCTGCTCAGATAAGAGTTTGAAGTTGTGTCAGGAACCAGCCCAACTGTTGGAGGAGGAGGTGGGACTGACTGTAAACCCCTTTATTGAAGCAGCAGTTTCTTTCAATAATGTGAACATAACCCCCCACACCAGTTCTGAGCATGGCCACAGCTCCCTATCGTGCCAGGGGACTTGGGGTGCTCACTTCAGCTCCAGAGAGCTGACATTCCATGAACTCCTCCACCTGGGAAACTGAGACAGCCCCGTGAGCAACTTAGAGGCTCCTTGGTGGAGGTACCACCGTCCATGTGTGGCTGAGACGCTTGGCTGCCATCCTTCCAGACTGGGTTCTCTCCTTCTAGATGGAAAGCGCCAGAGATTCATGTATATGAGGCCCGATTGGTTCTGATAAACGATCACTTAGGACCTGTGTCATCTTAGATAAGTTACTTAACCTCTCTGTGCCTTAGACTTCTGAACCCAGCATGCCTGTGATGTAGGCTTACTGGGGAGGCTAAATCAGATAAACTATGTAAAGAGTCTTGCACAGGCAAGGTCCATAGTAAGAGTTTAATAAGTGTCAGCTGCCATTATTACTATTGATAAATGTCTTCAGGTCTGTGCTGCCTACAAAGAACCAATCTTGAGAACTCAGAGAGAAAAATGTCCTGGAGGAAAACTTCAATGAAAATGTAAACCATAGTCTCTACGAATTCAGAATTAATTCATTGAGGAAGAGCATGTCTTGTGTCATTTAATGATCTAAACAGTAAGAACAAAAACCAAAATCAGGGTTGGCGTGAGAATTTTGAAATCTGACTGTTTTCATGCAGTAGGATGATTCTATTTTTTTTCTCTCCCCTTTTTATGCTGTCACTAAATTCCCCGTGCAAAAGTCACCTCGTGAGTCCCTCATGTTGATTGGGCTCAATTATCTTTTGGAGCCGCTCTGACCTGCAGATTTATAGGAAACGGCAATAGCTTTCTCCCTCCCCCAGGGGATCTCAGTCCTCTTTTTACAGCAAAGGTTCTGACAGAAGGTGGTCCTTGCTGGTTTTAAATACCAAGCTCTCTTGCCTACTTTACAAGATGCGGCTGGCATCATCTTTCTGGCCAAGCGACTATATTTTCTACCGAGGAAGCTTGAGATGAAGCAAAGGGCAGGGGACAGGGCAAAGCCAGGAACAGCCCAGGTCCAAAGGAACTTTGACAGGAGGAAATCCTGGGGCACAAGGTATAGATAAGTAAACCACTGGACCAGCTTCACTTTTGCACCCATTTGGGGTTTGCCTCTTTCCTCATGCCTCCTCCCTCTGTGCCCGCTGCTTCTCCATTCCCTTCACTGGCTCTCTTTCTCTGCTGGCCCTTCAATGCTCATGTTCTTTAGGGCTCTGTTCATGGGCCTGCGTTCGAACTCTTCACTTTATCTGGATAATCTCAGCCATCCCAGAGCAACGGGAACCAGATCTGCCTTGCAAGCTCCAGACAAGCACATCCACTGCCTTCCAAATGGTTCCCATTTGGGATTCAAATGGGATATAACACAGGTCACTCAAACCCAGTATAATAAAAATCACACCCATGGTCTTTCTTCTTCCCTCAAATTTGCTTCTCCCTCAGTGTCTCCTGTCTTGACAAATGGCACCACTCCCCACGCTGTCACCCAAGGAGCAACCTGGAAGTTGACCTTGACTTTCCCTGTCCCCGCCCATTCAATGAATCACAAGTTCGTTACCTTCTCTAGTTCTTTTCTACATCTGCACAGACCTCCTAGTCCAGACCACCAGCCCCACTTTCCCAGGCCAGTGCAGGATCATGCCTGCTGGCTTCTGTGCATCTAGGCTTCTTCCAATACATTTTTCAAGCTGCGGCTAATTGGATAGTCTAACACTGAAAATCTACCGGCTCTAACTCTTTCCTGTTGTTATCGGAATAACGCCCCAAACACATCCTAAGGACCACAGTTCAACCTTGATCTAGCTGCCAGCTGCATCTCTCATAGCCTCCTCCTATTTTTGTACCCCAGCCACACTGAGCTTCATTCAGTTCCTCAAACGTCCCCATGCCTTTTCCCACCTTCACACCTCTGCACAAGCTGGTCCCTCTGCCTGTAGCACTCCCCCGACCCTTGGTGACTGGCTCACCTCTGCTTCTCCTTGTCCTCCCAGCTTAAACACCACTCTCTCCAGGAACACTTCTCCAGTTCCTAGGCTTGCCTGCATTCCTTGTTCAGTGTTCCCACTGCTCTCTATTTCCACCAGCCTAAAACACAATCACCGTTATTTGTTCAAGAATTGCCTTGCTTGGGGTGTCTGGGTGGCTCAGTCGCTTAAGTGTCCTATTCTTGGTTACAGCTCAGGGCACGATCTCTCAGTTCTGTGAGTTCAAGCCCCGCGTCAGGCTCTGCACTGGCAGTGCGGAGCTCGCTTGATTCTCATTCTCCCTCTCTCTGCTCCTCCCCAGCTCACACGGTCTTTGTCTCTCTCCAAATAAATAAACTTAAAAAAGAAAAAAGAAAAAGAATTGCCCTGCTTGATAGCGTTTGAGAGCAGGGAACACATCTAGCTTATTCCATTGTATTTTCATTGCCTGCCATCTTGGGTATAGTCACTGTTCAATAAATAGTTATTAAATATTCAAATAAATGAATGAAAGACCAAAAATTATCTCTTCATGGTTTTATTTCGAATTTTTCTATCGCCAATAAGATTGAACTATTATGGTGTGTATTCATTTTTTTTTTATTGGTTGCCACTTCATATTTTTGGCCTATTAGTCTTTTGTTTTTGTTCATCGATTGTTAAGAACTTTTTGTAAATTGAAGATTTTAATTCCCTTATATTTTGTAAATAATTTTTCTAATATATTTTTTACTTTTGGCGTTTATTTCCTCATAAATAAAGGCTTTAAATTGTTATATATTCAAATTGATCGATCCTTTGCACGAGGATTAAAAAGGGCTCTCATATAAACTTTTATATTCACAAAGTCAGGAAGCATACCGCATATTTTTTCTGCAGGTTGATGTGGAGGGATATGCCTACAAGGAAACATTTACATGTTTGTTATAACGTGAAATTTTTTGTAGAGGCTTTTTTTTTTCAAACAGATGTATTTAAGAATAGTATTAAAAGTTCATTTGCTAGAGATGGAATAGGTATATTTCCCCCCTATTCCTCCTGCTTAGTAAAACTAAAACTTCTGGATATTACATAAAAATAAAACACAAGACTCTGGGAGGTGGAAAAAGGAAGGCAAGCCATCGAAGGAATTCACAACCCCAGGAACAACATGGTGGTGAGTTACTTACATGAGTTGCCTTACATATCCCAGTCCTGGACGTGAAGAAGCCATCGCAATCCAGAAATGCCAAGGGACACAGACAAAACCAGCCCCAACAAAAGCCTGCTCTCTAACCAAAGGACTAGGGGAAAGGCAGGCTGGCAAGACAGAGAATGTTTGGACCGTCACCACTCTACTCTAGTTCAACATCAAAGAGAAAACTGAGTTCGCTTCCACCCAGGCCAACAAAGGTCACGTTGAGAGGATAATTTGCATCCACCTGAGGCTGTAACAAGGTACCCCAGCCCCCCCCCCCCGTTTCCTGTTGAGGTAGTGTCAGAAAAAGCCAGGTAGATAGTCAAGTTAAGATCCCTGCCCCTCCAGTGTCCGTGAAGACCATGTGGGGAGACGGAACTCCATTTCCCCAGCAGTAATGAGACACTCCTCCCCTCCCCACTGAGGTAATGTCAGAGGAAGCCTAGTGAAGTGTCAAGACTTTCACCATCATTCAGGGGTAATGAGGCCATCCCCACTACAGTGTTGATGGAGACCACGTAAGGAGCCAGAACTCCCAACCCCACCCAACAGTATAAAAGAGCCCCCTACCCCCAACCCACCCCTCAGGTGTCAATGGAGGCCAAGTAAGGAATCTAGATTTCTACCTTTACGGGCAGTAATGAAACAGTCCTCTGTCACAGTGATGTCAGGAAATGCCAGCTAAAACAGAAAGTTTAAATAAGATCCAGAGTCTCCTAACTTAATATACAAATGCTCAGGTTTGGATTGAAAATCACTCCTCACACCAAGAACCAGAAAGGTCTTAGAGTGAATGAAAAAGACAATCAATAGATGTCATATTTATTTCCTAGGACTGCTGTAACAAGTTACCACAAATTGGCGTAAAACAACAGGAATTTATTCTTTCACAGTTCTGGGGGCCAGAAATCTGCAATCAAGGTATTAGCCGGGCTGAGCTTCCTTCAAGGCTCTAGAGGAGATTCTGTTCCTTGCCTCTTCTAGCTTCTGGTGACTCCAGGTATTCCTTGGCTTAAAGCTGTACCATTTAAAAAAAAAAGATTTAAACATTTATTTTTGAGAGAGAGAGAGAGAGAGAGACAGAGAGCAAGCAGGGGAGCAGCAGAGAGAGAGGGAGACACAGAATCTGAAGCAGGCTCTGGACTCTGAGCTGTCAGCACAGAGCCTGAAGCGGGGCTCAAACTCACGAACCAAGAGATCATGACCTGAGTCCAAATCGGATGTTTAACTGACTAAGCCACCCAGGAGCCCCAAAAGCTGCACCATTTAAATCTCTGTTCCCATAGACACATTGCCTCCTTCTCTGTTTTTCTCTTATAAGGATACCTATCATTAGATTTAAGTAGTGCTCAGATACTCCAGGATAATTTCTATAACTTAAGATCCTTAATTGCATTTGCAAAGACCTTTTCCCAAGTAAGGTAGCATTCACAGGTTCCAGGGATTAGTATGTGGATATATCTTTTGGAAGGGCTAATATTCAACACACTATGAGTGCCCATACTGAGAGAACAGAGATAATTATCAGACAAAGATTTTTAAGTAGTCTTGGCAAAAACAAACAAACAAACAAACAAACAAAAAACTTCTATGAGCAATTATGAACGTGCTGGAAACAAATGAAGAAGTAGCCTCGTCAAGAAATAGAAGATATCAAGAAAAATTACGTGGAAAATTTAGAACATACAATATGGAAATTAAAAGCTTGGTGAAGGCCTCAACAGCAGAATGGAGGGGACAAAGAAAAGAACCAGTGAACTGGAAAATGGAATAGAAATGACCTAATCTGAAGAACAGGTATAAAGTAGATTGAAAAATAAATAAATAGAATCTCAGGGAGCTGTGGGACTCTAGCAAAATATCTAACGTTCGTGTCACTGGAGTTCCAGAGAGAGAGAGGAGAAAGATGAGCTGTGAAAGGCACTCAAAGAAATAATTGTCAAGAACTCAAGTTTGACAAACCCTAGAAGCTAAGAGAATCCCCAAAATAATAAAGCTGGAGAAATCCATGTCAAGATGTATCATAATTAAATGTCTGAAAACTAAAGGCAAAGAAAAAATTCTTAAAGCAGCCAGAGAAAAAGTGTATCTTACCTACAGGAGAAACACAATTCAAATGATATTGTATTTCCCATCATAAACCATGGAGAAAGAACTGGCACAATATTTTTTAAGTGCTGAAAGAAAACTATCAATCCAGAATCCTATACTCAGTACAAATATCCTTCGGGAATGAAGGGAATCAAGATTCTCAGATGAAGGAAAAGGAAGAGAATTTGTCTTCAGCAGACCTACCTTAGAAGAATGGCTAAAGGAAGTTCTGTAAGCAGAGAGGAAACAATGAACAAAGGAACTTTGGAACATCAGGAAAGAAGAAAACACAGTCAGCAAAAATGTGGGTAAATACATTCTTCTCCTTTCCTTCTCCTTCTCCTTCTTCTGAGTTTCCTAATTATATTTGATGGTTGAAACAAAAAATTATGCCAATTTCTAATGTTCCAAATGTTTCAAATATTTAAGACAATTGTATTATAAACTGGAGAGGTTAAGAGCAAAGTAAGATTTGTATACTTCATTCAAACTGGAGAAATCACACCAGTAGGCTGTGATAAATCATGAATATTTCATGTAATATCTAAAACAACCCCTGAAAAATCTATACTAAAAGATATACTCAAGAACGCTGTAGATAAATCAAAACGGAACTTGAAACTATGTTCACGTAATCCACAGAAAAGCAGAAAAAAAGAAAATCAGGTAACTAACAAAAATATGAAAGAATAAACAGAAAATAAAAATAAAATGGTAGACTTAAGCCTTATCAGTTGAATATATCAGTTGAAAGACTGGCAAAGTAGATTTAAAAACATGACCCAACTGTATGTGATCTATAAAAACTATACCTTAAATATGATATGAAGAGGTTGAAAGTGAAAAGGTGAAAAATCCACCCTTAAAACAGTATATGGAAAGGCAAAGTAACTAATATAGCTCAATCAACTTGGAAAAAGAGTAACTTAAAAAGAAGAATAATGTTGGGGCACCTGGGTGGTTCAGTCGCTTAAGCGTCTGACTCTTGATTTCAGCTCAGGTCATGATCTCACAGTTTGTCAGTTAAAGCCCCACACCAGGCTCTGTGCTGACATCGTACTGAGCCTGTTTGGGATTCTCTCTCTCCCTCTCTCTCTCTCTGCCCCTTCCCCTCTTGTGCATGTTCTCTCTCTCTCTCTCTCTCAAATAAATAAACATTATAAAAATTAAGAAAGAAGAAGAATGTCAAGAACTGTAATATGCTTACAGAAATGAACACTGTATGGTATTTGAAGAGAGATAGAAAATAGAACAGAAGGGAAAGCCCAAGGGCGCCTGGGTGGCTCAGTCAGTTAAGTGTCCAACTTCAGCTCAGGTCATGATCTCACGGTTCATGACTTCAAGCCCCGTGTCGGGCTCTGTGCTGACAACTCACAGCCTGGAGCGCGCTTTGGATTCTTCTCTCTCTGCCCCTCCCTGCTCACCCTCTCTCTCTCAAAAAAATAAACATTAAAAGAAGAGAAGAAGAAGAAGAAGAAGAAGAAGAATGGAAAGCCCAGAATAGACCCACACAAACATGCTCAACTGGTTTTTGACAAAGATGTAAAAGCACTCAATGGAGGAAGCACAGCCTTTTCAACAAATGCCATTGGACATCCATGGGTCACAAAACGAATCTTGACTTAAGCCTTACCTTCTATAAAAATTAACTCAAGATGGCATACACTTAAATGTGAAACTAAAACTGTAAAACTTGTTGAAAAAAAAAAGAGGTCTTTGAGACCTAGAGTTCTTTGACTTAACACCAAAAGCAGAGTCCATAAATGGAAAAATTGATAAATTGGACTTCATCAAAATTAAAACCTTTTTTTCTCCGAGAAAGATCTTGTAGAAAGAAAATAACCACTACCCACCTATCAGAATGGCTAAAATAAGACACTGGACAACACCTAATTCTGGTGAGAATGAGAAGAAACTGAATCCCTTAGACATTGCTGATGGGACGGACCGTAAAATGGGCACAGCCACTATGAAAAATAGCGTGGCAGTTTCTTAAACTACTAAACATGAAACTACCATATGACCCAGCAATTATATTCCTGGGCATTTATCCCAGAGAGATGGAAGTTTATGTCCAAACAAGAACTTGGGTGTGAATGTTATAGCAACTTTATCTGCAATAACCAAAAATTAGACGCAACCCAGATGTCCTTCGACGAGTGAATGGTTTAAAAAACTGTGGGACATTCATACCATGGAACACTAGGCAGCAATAGCAAGGAAGAAATATTAATACAGAATAATCTGCACAAGTCTCTGGGAAATTATACGGAGTAAAAAAAGCCAATCCCCAAAGGTTACACACTATATGACTCAATTTATACAACATTCTTGAAATGACAAAATTACTCAAATGAAGAACAGGCTGCTAGCTGCCTGGATCAATTAAGGAGGGCATGGGGGTGGGAGGGAGGTAGATAAAAAGGCAACATTCAGAATCATTGTGGTGATAGAAATATTCTGTATCTCGACTGTCAATGTCAATATCCTGATTGTGATACTGTATTAAAGTTTTGCAAAATGTTGCCCATGTAAAAACATGCGATCTCTCTGTATTACTTCTTACAACTCCATATGAATTTATGTCAAAATAAAATATAATTAAAAAGTGACTAAAACCAGATTTTAAAATAGTTTGATTTCATACTTTCAAGATAATAATACGTAGAGAAATTATGTTGGGTTACGTTGACCTTAGCAGAGCTAAAACAATTTAAGTTGTGATGGTATAAAATTCCTTTGACCCATTTAACTTACTACTATTCTATGTGATAAATTTCTAGATATGTTGGTGTCTGGGTTTTGCTCTTTATTTTCTGCTTTGTTTCTTTCGAGAAGCCATGTCTTCAGGGATGTAGAGAACTTTTTTTTCTTTTTAGTATAATGCAACACTTGAAAAAGAATTATGCCTCCTTAATAATTCAGATTACAATTGGCTGCCATCTGCCCTTAAATTAAATCTGTGTTGAAGAATTAGGAAAAAAATGCTCATGGTTTCAAAAAAAACCTAGGTCAGATCATTGTACCCCTGACCACAATGAACCTTAACCTTTTTAACAGAATACTTTCTTCTTGAATATTGGGGGGAAAAAAAAGAAAACACAGACAACTTCACTATAATACCTTTGCTCTGTCATGATGGGGTCACATTAGGGGTAAACTACACCCCTGTATACATTTCATATCATGAGGTGCTTTATTCATTGAGACCCCCCCCCCCCCCCGCCAAGCTTTGTTTGTGACATTGCTAGCGTACTTTCAGCACAACGAGAACAGGACTGAGCCCAGATTTGCTGTACCTGAGCCCTCCTTGGATAGGCCAGCACGGTGGGCTGGAAGGCTATGGGCCTTGGGTCAGAGTCTGGTCTCAGCTCTACCTCTCTCGTTTATAAGCTGTGTGGCATTGGGAAAGCCACTTGAACTTCCCGAGTTAGAAGTTTTAATTTATAACAAAAGAAAAATTATATCTTCTAACCAGGATTATGAGACATAGTGATAAAATGTATAAATAGACCTCACATTCTGAGCTCAGTAAGTGGCCACTCTTACTATTATTGTTATCTGGGCTTGGTGTGTGCTGTGCTGTGTTCCTATTCATCTTTGATTTACCCCTCCAACTGGACCGCGAGTGCCTGGAGGGCAGACATGCCTTCACCTCATCCCCCAGGAAAATGTCTTGCACTCGGTGGGGGCTAAGTAAATATATTCGTTGACAATGAAGATGACGCATTAAGTGGAATAATTGAGGGTAGTAAATCACGCTGAAGTTCCCTTGACATAGCAGAACACAAATTTCAGTGCGTTGGAGTGACTTAGGGAGCTTGGGAAACAGATTTCTTTCTCCACCTCCTCCTTGAGACCGTGTGATTAAGCTGGCCTAAGAATCTGCATTTTAAAGCAATCTCCCTGGGTGATTACGATGCAGGTGGTCTCTGTACTGATCACATTTAGAGAAACCATGCTTCAGTAGATGCACCTATGTTGTGCTGAGTGGTCAGTTGTAAAGAGATGCCCATATAATACATAAAGTAGGAACTGGTGATCGTTTAAGCGAAAATTTGGTCTGCAGGGTCATTCAAAAAATCCACTTTATCACTGAAGTGCCAGGCAGATATTATAAAACTAATCAAAACTTACTTTTCACAAGTTAATTAACATGTTTTATGTCCTAGTTATCGTAGCCAAAACTATATATGTACATGCTGTCTTTCTGGCTCCGGCTTGCCTAGTGAAGAGAAAATAGAAATGGAATAAATGCCCACCGGGCATTAGACTCAAATACATTTATCCTGCAGCAAAGTATGAATTTATGAAGATACCTGCAATGCATTATGTATACGGTTCATCCTATTTGGCCCCCCAACCGGTCTCCTAGTGGGACATTTCCTTTCTCGCGCTGCTATTTAGGACAAAGGCTTGGAACTAGGAGCAAAATGGTTGCACTTCCTAGGAGAGCTACCCTAAAGCACTTCTTTTTTAATATTAGGAAAAATTGATACGAAATTAAGCAAATAACTGGTGGCAAGAGTTATGTCCTCCTCCCGCCATAGGGACATAAGACCGTTCAGGGACAATAAAATAAAAGGGATTTTGTTCTTCATGACAGCAAGTAATATAGAAAAGAACTGTTGTTTCCTTTGGTTTTCTTCCAAAAACTTCAAAATATTGACTATGCCATTTTCAGATGGATACTATGGAAAAAAGAGGGGAACATTTTTTCAATTAGGCTATAAAGCTGAAAGTAACGATTTTGACATGTTCTCCTCCATCCTCATATTATTTATAAAACGACTTCTATTAGTACATAAATTATCCAAAATAAAATATAAAATCAGTTTACCAAGAAATCACCGTTCTTGAGAAGCTGTTAGCGTCTCGTATGTGTATCCTGGAACTCAGCAATAATCCAACAACCCTTAACCCGAATATGGGTTCTACAGTGAAATGAGTGTAACTGTCCACCCCCCCCCCCCCCCCCCCCGGCTGCCTTGCAGCCCATCTCAAAATATTCTCATCCTAAGCATATGATAAAAATCGGACTTGGGAAAAAAATACTATATTCTTAGATCTTGATTCTACTCCCACTCTGCAATAATTACAGTAATTACAAAGATAAAGGGTAAAAGTCACAAAGTGCTAGCTGGGACATTCCAGAGCAGGAGAAAGCTTGGCGCCATTTTTATAGTTACGCCTGTTAAGATTTAATAGACGGAAAGTTTCATTAGTGAGCTGTGCTGCAATTAACTTCAAGGAGGTTCCAGACTACTGTATGTTGCTGTTACTGACAGAAAACTGTTTAGATTTCCCTCTTGAAAGAGTGTATTGGATTTTCAACACTTCAATTATAAAAACTCGTAAGAGGTACACGTTTTAAAAACGTAACGCGGAGGCTAGTTTTTTCTCATCATACAACACATAGCGATAGACTTCTAGTCTAGTAGTAAACATTTTGCTAACTATCTGGGAGTGAATTTGGGCGGGATTATTATTACTGTTATTATGGACAGAGCGAAAGTACAAATATCTTTGTACCTCTTCTCCATCTCTCCTCCTAACTCATAACATCATGTCCAAGTGGAATTGTAGCAAAGTTGGAAACTATTATTTCTCAAAATCAACAATTTTTCTAAATCATGTACTCCACCTTTAACACAGAATGCTTGTTCTCCACTCTGACAAGTGGGCAAATGCCTGAGAATGAAGACTAGGGAATCCGGGGACTTGATATTCCCCAGTGGCTGGTAAGATTCTGGTCTACTTTTGGAGCTCTGAGTCTAGATTTTAGAGTAAAGGGTCCATAAGTAGGACTTTGCAGACTCTTCACTGGAGGTTAGGCTGGCGCTCCCCATTATATATGCAAACCATTGAAGTTCACCCAAGGTTATTCCTCACAGAAATTACTGCCACGCTCTCGGTTTTGTGTCCTTCGGTCAACTTTCTCTAGCACGTTATTTGATTTTTCTTTCCTCCTATGATATGGCTAAACTATTACGGTCCTCACGGTTATATTTATTGTATTAAACAGCAGACTGCTACGGGTCTTTTAATGACTTGAAGAATGAGACCTGCGTTTTATGACTTTTAAAACCTGTCCTGATACTCTTTCTTCCAGTTACAACCCACTCGCCCCCTTTCATTCTACATATGTTTCCGTTAATAGGCTGCAGACTTTGTAGGTGTGGTAAGCATGTAACCATGATAAGCACTTTCAGACCCATGGTAGCTTTTCAGACCACAAGGATACAGTTTGGTGTCTAAGAACAGTAATTTCATCTGACAGGCAGTTACAGAGCACCTAAAAGACTAGAGTTTTAATCTACGTGGAATTATCCCGTGGACCAGTGTGTCTGCTGCTGGCCAAGCAGCACAAATGAATCAATGTTCCTCTACTTAAAGCGTGAAATCTAGAAAAGGATGACGTGTTATTTTCCCTCGTGTCACGTGGCAACGCAGTATTGCCGAATTGTGAGTGGTTGGGAGGCCGTGATCCGTCTACTGGACTTAAACTCCTGAACTTGGTGTATCCCAGAGAAGCACCCCCCCCCAGTAGATGATCCTCCATAAAGTTCTCGGCCCTCCTTATTTTCCTATCTTTGAATTCATCAGACGTGGCCACACCACATCCCAAACAAAACGTGACAAGTAATGTGAAGAATGGAGACATTGTCCTTGTCTACGGCCATACCACCCTGAACGTGCCCGATCTCATCTGATCTCGGAAGCTAAGCAGGGTCGGGCTTGGTTAGTACTTGGAAGGGAGACATTGTCCTGGCAGGAGGTCATATGTCCAGAGGTTCCGCAATCCCGCAGGAGGTTACATGACTGGATACAGATCATAGCACAGGGGCCACATCAGGACAGGTCCCTATAACCTTTCCCAGATGCCACGGTTTTCTGTACTTTGATGCCTTTTGATGGTTTAGAAAGGTAGGTTCTGTTTCTCGGAAAACCTCTTTTGGCTTAATTCTGAGAAAATCATTAATCCTTGGGTTAAGGTTGGGTCAGAGTTTGAAGAGATCAGCAGGTTTATTTGGGTCTTCTATATTTATGATCGGTTTTAGTTTCTGCTCTTAAACACCAGAAGCGAATTCTTGGGGTTTGTGAAGCATTGCGTCACCTTTTTTTTTTTTTTTTTCTTTTTGTCGCCTCCGTGACATGGTGCCTAGTTCAAGCAGCTGGAAATGAGACTGAGAATTAACGTCTCTTTGTCACAACTAGTGAATTCTGACCTCAGGTGTGGTAGCCTTGCATGATCTTATGTATTTTCTAACTTTTCTGTTAATCAACTTGTTTGTTTATCGCTTCTCTCACAGGAGGGTAGTTAGAATTAATTAATCTTTAAAATTCAGGTAAGCAGTGAAACATTATCAGAACTGGTCTGCGTGTCAAATGGATCACTACATTGTGCATATGTAGCTATCTTTATTGGTCTGCATTCTCATTTGAAGAAACATTTAACTTTTTATAAGCGAGGACAGTATAATATACAATACTACTAAGCCTCATGTTCAAGAATGTTTTCGTACGTGTCTTAGTATTAATTAGGGAGCAGCTCTTGTTGGACATGTTTATTTTTGATTCTTAATAGGTTTCCAAGTGGGGTAATGCAGTAAGAACCCAGAAAAACTAACAATTATCTAGTCTAGAGAGCTTTGGATTTCACTGTAAAATTAAAATTGTGGGGAGATTGTGTTTTCGTTCTCCTCATGTTAACCTTTTCTTATCCATATTAGCTAAAGGTTCACTTGTTCTTGCCACTTTTATGAAGTGAGAAGCAGGAACTTTGTCTTTTTATGAAAGGAAGCACACGAGTTGCCAAGCATTCATTAGAGATTGAAATTAGAAGCGACTGTGAGATTAAGTTAGAATGTCGCTCATTGTACGAGCCCAGTTTGGACTTTTGTAAGTGCTGATATTAAGAAGAGTGAACATCATTGCATATCTGAAATTAACCTTCTTTTTACTCTGTATGATGCTGGAGCATGTTGGAAGATGGGGTGCTGTGATTTCCTGGGAGGGAAACGCATCCCTGTAGAGGTGTCCCTGCCCCTGGGCACCAGAGCTGGGGGAGCCCCCCCCCCCCATTTTAAGTGTAGCCTGGGGCCGAGGAAGATAATTCCTGCCTTTTTCTTTTTCTCATCCTTTCCTTTTTTAAAACTTTCCTGGCTTCACCATTGTGTTACCAAATAGGTAACTCAATTTCTTTCTCTGCCTCATATAATTGAACAGTACAGCCAAAGGAAATATCATTAGTATCTTCACAAAATGGCAGAGTGGAAAGGACTCTGTCCTTTCATTTCACAAGTACTCAGGGAGAGAGCCTGAACCGGATGAGAAGAGTGAGAGGCTGGCTGACTGGCTGGGGTTCGATGGGAGAAGCCTCTCTAGTAACTGCAAGGCTTTGGATAATGGCAACTTCTTCCAGGAATCTGAGGAAACAAAAATGGGAAATAACTCCTGTTTATTAGTTTTTCAAAAAAGTGGGTAAAAAATGTTTAACCTCCCTGAAAAGAAAATAAAAACCCTAATCTCTTTTAAGACACTAGTCTCCAGTCAGTGGGGTGAACCTTTGGCTAGAATTTGTCCCATAATTTCTAAATGAGTGAACAGAAATAAGAAAGGTATTATACTATTTTATGCTGAATTAACCTCACTATATACTGCTAAAGATCTATCTCTGGAGACACATCATAAAAACTAAACACTTTTACCACCATGGCAGTATTAAAAAAGTATTTCATATTTTACTATTAGGGTGTAAAATTACTAATCAAGGGTGGGAAATGACCAGAAGAAAACAGGAGAAAAAGAGACTCATTGAAACATGCTGAAATATTACCAAGTTTTCATTGAATGCTTTCACTTGTGTTTTCTTCTCATCTTTTAAGGCCAGCACTTTTGTGTCTTTTAAATAAAATACAATTTGTGAAGAATATAGAGAATCATAGTAAATACCTTGCAAATTAACAAATTCTATTGTGTCTAATGGGATCATCAAAGCAGAAGAGCTTCTCTAAAGGCATCATTGATTTTAATGAAGGCCAAACTTCCTTGAGGCGGTGGACCCCTTCTACATCGGGGAATTGCTTTCCTTCATGCCAACACAAAAATGCCTCCCAGAATCAAGGAAATGATTATGTTGGTTTGGGCAGTGGTGGTTGAACTGATGCCTGAGTTTTGGTAAATCCAAAAAACTTACTTTTGAGTAAAGAAACAGATATGGCCTTATATGTTGAAAAACCCAAGTTTCTAGAAGGCATTCCACAGGTCCTTGGAATCCTCCAGTGTTTCTGTAGAGTGTACATTGAGAACCATGCTTCTCAGAGAAAGAGCTAGAAGTCAGGACCCTTGCACTGCATTTTGAGTTCCCTTGTGCCATGTCATAGGTAGGCTGGTGAGACCCTCTAGTCTTTGATTTTCCCCCCTTTTCTTCAAGGTTTCCTTTCTTACACAGGGCAAGGAGCATTGAGATTTAAGCAATGGAGTTGAGACCCTTTCTTTCTTATGAAAGGCAGTACAGGCTCTGGAGTCATACTGCATGAGTCCAAATCTCAATTCTACCAGGTACAATGCTTTGGTTTTCTCATCTGTAAAGTGGGAATAATAATGGCTTCTATCACAGAGGGATTTAATGTATATATGGTACATACATACCACATGTACATAATGTATATATGGTATACACACACACACACACACACACAGGATTTAGAACAATATCTGGTACACAATAACTACTGAGGAAATACAGTTATTATTGTGTCATTATTACTGTCTTTCAAGGGTCAGTACAAAAGGCTGCCTCCTTTCTGAGCTTTCCTGGTTCTCCTAGGCAGAGGGTTGTACTTTGTGTATAATCCTGGTAGAACAACCTGTTTTTTATTAACAGTTTGTTTCCATGTGACTTACTCAATAGAGTGTAAGTCCCATGAACTGAAGGATGGTTTTTATTAGTGTATTCCTAACACGAGCACAGTTCCTGGCAAGTAGGCATCCTGTGTTTATGAATGAATGAAAATAGGGATGAATGAATAAATGTATGTTTCACTTGTTGTCTCCCAATACCCATTCTCTCCTCTTTCTTTAGCAATAGAACCTTCAAATTTTAGGAGAGCATATGGCTGTCTGGCTAATGATCACATTTCTCAGCCAGTTAAGGCTGAAAATTGGTATGGCCAACTTCCATGGAAGGGTGATGTTCCACTTATGGGTTATACCCTCAAAGGAAAGATGCATACTCTCCATTTTCCCTTTTCTTCCTGCTGCTGGTTGGCATGCGGGTGTAATGGAACTCTGGAGCGGCCATCTTAGACCATGAGATGGATGGCACTTGTTGAAGATGGTAAGGCAATGAGATCTAACAATTCTTGGGCTCCTAGTGATATGGACCTGCTGTACCCCACCTGGGCATCTCATACTCAAATTGCTCTCTTGTCTGGAGCACTGTTCATTTTTTTTTGTGTGTGTGTGTGTGTGGTCCCTGGGTCTTTGTTTCATTAGCTGAATCAGTTTATTAATACACTGCCCACCGAGCAACCTTTACTTAATCCCTGCCCTTTGATAGTTAATTGTCTAATGAAGATAATGTTGATGAAAATAGATGTGAATGAGATAATCCCAGCTGATTAGAACTGAGTAACCATATGAATTAAATATGGCACCAAAGGCTTTGGTTCAACTATTTTTAAACCATTTAAACCTTATTGTCACTCCATCCCCAGTTGCCTAATGGTTGCTCCAGCTGGTGGTGGAGGAGAGGGATGAAAGGTAGGACAAAACTCTGGGTCACGGACTGAGGGCGGGGAGCAGTACTTATCCAGGAAGTGTCTCCACTCAAACCTCATTTGGATGGGCAGAAAGGACAGAGTTTTGCCTGGGCACTGCTCCTCACCTCGGCAAAACAACCTTTCTCCCTACCTTGTACCCCTGTTGCCAAACACTGTGCTTGCCCTGGCTAATGGGGTCAACAGAGAAAGGGTAGCAGTCTCTTTTGACCTCCTCCTTTATTTGTAATGCGCTCCTTTTGGACCTTCTAAGCAAGAATTGCCAAACAGAGAGCTTGCTTGGGTCTCCGGATCAGGGTTTAGACTTGACTGTGGTCATAAGGTAATCAGTTTTCTAGTGCCAGCAAAGATTTGCCACGATGCCATTCGATAGATTTTCATTGTAAAGGAAAATCATTCTGGGGGAGAATTAGAAGATGTACTTAACAGCTTGATGGGAAACTATACAAAATAGTGATGAAACACAAACATACAGATAAATGTAGATACAGTTTTGAAACTTTTTACTAACATCTAACGTCCATGTAGGAAAATATCTAGACTGTAAGTGCACAGCTCAAGTGCACTTATGTACATAATTTTTTATTTTCACGAGCCAAACACACCCATGTTTACCAGCACACAAATCAAGAATGTGCAGCATATATTTTTAATATCTGGAGCTACATAGTAAAATGCTGAAATATAAAAAACAATATTTCTCACGAACAACAAACATTTTTTCCAGGGTTTCTATACTTTTACATTCGTAAGTTGGAAATAGGAGGAACTCATGTTTCTAGCTGCCTAAAGTTTTCAGCTCAAATTTTAAACAGAAATAGACTTGAGGAATAACACAGCTAGATACACAGATAATAAGAATTCAGAGCCCTTTCGCTCAGTCTCCTGGGCAACTGTCTTCTCATCGGGTCCATCCACTCCATTTGTCTCTAGCGTTTCTCTCATACTTTAGGCACCTTACTTAACCCCTCGAGGCCTCGGTTTCCGCAGCTGTGGGTTGGGAACAACAGCTCTACACAGGATTGTGCTAAGGTATAGAACCGGGTAGACAGGACATTTGCATGGACGAAATCATCAATATGTGGTATTTTGTTATTATTATTATCAAGGACACTATCAGCTTCTGGGTTTGGGGAACTCACAGAAAGAGTCACGTAATTGTATTAAACCACATAACATCCTTTCGCAGGAGGATGGGCGAGGCCGGCAGTGTGATTGCCAAATGTATGTCCTTGCCGGATGAAATACAGCTGCTCTCGCAAGAGGAGGTGAGAGAGGTATGGCTTACACGTGGGCTTCTGGTTCTGACTGGTTTTAACGTGATGAGTTATCATGTTGGAATTGGTGTAACCCTGAAGAGAATATTTCCAAACGGTCTTAAAGGAATGTCATGTAGCATTTATTAGAGACACTGCAACAGGGACGCTTCCCACTTGCTTTGATTTAGTGACATTACTTGTGGTTAAAAGCCTTAGGTAAGGCCACACACAGTGGCTGGCGATTTGGATAATTAGAAGAAATGGCAGAGGCCTGTCTCTTTACAAGGAAGTTAGCAGTGACATTTAATTAAAGCAAACCATGGGGGGAAGCTGTGTCGCTCTAAGGGTTACATTGGATTGGGTGGAATCAAATAATATTTACGGATTTCCCTTTCCCTGAAAGGATTTCTGCCTGCTTATTTAAAAAAAATTTTTTTTAATGTTTTTATTTATTTTGAGACAGAGAGAGACAGAGCATGAGCAGGGGAGAGGCAGAGAAAGAGAGGGAGACACAGAATCTGAAGCAGGCTCCAGGCTCCGAGCTATCAGCACAGAGCCTGGTGCGGGGCTCGAACTCATGGAGTGTGAGATCATGACCTGAGCCGAAGTCGGACGCTCAACCGACTGAGCCACCCAGGCGTCCCTGCCTGCTTATTTTTAATAAGTTATTCCAGGGATAACTATAATGTTTTCCATAGGCAGAACAAAAAGAACAATTTAACTCACCCTGTTGTCATTTTTTCACCTGGTTTTCTAGACCACACTGGCCACTTTACGTGGTCTATCCATCGAGATCTCGATGAGACACCTAAAACCTAAATTATCATGCACTTATTGGGGTGTTTTCTGCTCTAAAGGGGGTTTCACACACATTGCCTATCATAGGCCCCACAATCATGTGAGGCAAGGAAAGGAGTAATGATGATGTTTCTTTCAAACATGAAGAACCGGGAGCCGAGCTCTAGTAAGGTATTTGCTGCAGTTCATTTATGATAGAAGAGAGATTAAAACCCGAATCATACGGCTCATAATGCAGTACCCTTTTCAACACACGGGACCGTCTTCTCTAGCACAAATGTGTACTGTTTCTTTCTGAACTTTTTAAGAGTACGGTTTGCCTTCTCTTCCCGAGACACTGCATTGGGGCCGTGAGTGCCTTGGAGAATAAGCGGAAAGTGCTAAACTTGTCCTCGGAAAAAAGCATACATGCCCCCACATGTAACAATCGGCATCACCCTTATTATTATACATCAGAACACTAAGCGTCTGATGCCAGATGGATACTTACCACCGCCATGCTGTGGAGCCTCCCATAGAGGTAACTTCCTGTTGGTGTAGAGCTAGTTCCCTAGCTGTTTCCACAGCCCATGTCTGTGTGTGGCGGTGTGGCTGGGAAGGGGAAGAGGGGGTTTCTAGAAGCCTTTCAGCAGCAAGGGCTCCTTGGAGAAATCCCTTTCCTAGGGTGATGGGTTGGAACTGTTAACAGCAGAAATGTGAGGTGTGAAAAAGCATCGAGATGCAGGGATAGAAAAGAACAGGGCAGCCTCCATTGGGCGGTCTGTTTCTCTTGCGGTGGGTGTTGGATGTCCAGCTGCCATGTTCATTTTAACCATTCCGTGCTACATTCTCTTGCTAACTTGGCGAACGATTCACTGGGTGACTAAAATGGGGTGAGCAAACTCCTGGGGCTGGAGAGCCTCTCCTGGGTAGAGCTGGGGCTGGGAGAAAGGAAAAGGCAAGTCCTACATTTGGGGCTTCCTGAGCCATAACTAACTGCCGAGTTGCCATTCCTACCAATATGCTTCCGTCGTTAATTAACTTTTATGGAAAGCTATGGTGGTCATGACTTGGGCCTCGCCCCACTCTTGATCTATGCAGTGTTATGCGGTGTAGACGGCAGTGCTCACAGGTGGGATTTGTCTGACAGGGGAATCTGAGGAGCTAATGTGAAATGCCTGCTGATATATGGCATGCCACAACACGGGGAGAGTGGAAGGGAGAAGGCGGTGATGGTGCCCTCCCTGTTCCTGCCGATTGTTTTTCCAGCACCTCTTCATGGGATCGGAATATCCTGTTCTTTGTCGGGTTACATTTTAACCGTCACCCTAAGATTTGCTGGTATGACACTCTGTCGTTGAGACAGGGGGAGTGATAAAGATGGAAGGATCTTCTGGAGATTCAGGGCCCCTCCCATCCTTCGGGCCAAACGGGGAGAGCCGAACCCAGCTTTTTGAGATGGCCCACCCTAGTGTTGACGATTCTGCCTGAAAATTGTTCCTCACCTTTGATCTCAAGTCTTCCTGCTTGGTTTCCAGGACAGTGGTTTTTACTTTTATTTTATTTTATTTTTATACACATTGTAGTTTTAAGAACTTAAGCATGGGGCTGTTGCCACAGGCTTCTACACATAAGTGTGATGAAACTTACATCTGAAGAAAAGAAGATCTTACTTGGAAGAAACAGTGTAGTTTCACGCAGTGAAGAAATTGGCTACTCCAGTAAGCTTCTAGATTGCAAACAGAACACTGGTTTCTAAACATTAGCATATATCAGAATCACGTGGAGAGCTGACTGAAACACAGAACTGGGCTTACTCTGAGTTTCTTTTCTTTTCTTTTCTTGTCTTTGCTTTTCTTCTCTTTTCTTTTCTTTTCTTTTGTCTTCTCATCTTTACTGAAGTATTATTGACATGTAACACACGTAAGCTTAAGGTATACAACGTGATGATTAGTTACATGTATATATTGCAAACTTATTACCATAAGAAGGTTAGTTAACACCCCTATCCCCTCAAACAATTATGACTTTGTGTGCATGTGTTTATAACATTTAAGATTTACTCTCCTGGGGCTCCTGGGTGGCTCGGTCGGTTATGTGTCCAACTTTGGCTCAGGTCATGATCTCACAGCTCGTGGGTTCCAGCCCCGCGTTGGGCTCTGTTGTGACAGCTCAGAGCCTGGAGCCTGCTTCAGATTCTGTGTCTCCCTCTCTCTGTCTGCCCCTCCCTCACTCTGTCTCCCTCTCAAAAATAAATAAAAACATTAAAAAATTTTTTTTTAAAGATTTACTCTCTTAACTTTTAAGTATATAATACAGCATTGTGAATCATAATCACCATGCTCTACATTAGATCTCAAGATTATTTATCTTAGAGGGGGGTTTACCCTCTGACCATATCTCCCTATTTCTCCCACCCCCTCCCCAGCCCCTGGAACCCACCATTCTACTCTCTATTTCTGAGTCTGGCCTTTTTTTAGGTTCTGCAGATAAGTGAAAACACAGCATTTGTCTTTCTCTGTCTGACTTCTTTCACTTAGCCTAATGCCCTCGAGGTCCGTCCATGTTGTCACAAATGGCAGGATTTTCTTCCTTCTTTTACGACCGAGTAATATTTGTGTGTGTGTGCACGCGTGCGTGCTTGGGTAGCATATCTCCCAAATTCCTGATCCAGGAGGTCTGGAGTAGGGCCTGAGAACTGGCATTTGTAATAAGGTCTCAGCTGATGGCCCCACTTGTTTCGAGCACCACTGCCTGAGACTGTGATTAGAAAGATAACGGGATGGGTTTTGGAGTCAGACAGCCCTGGATTTGAATCCTGCTCTCTGACTGTGAAATTTTAGAGAAGTTACCAAGCCTAGGCTTGCTCACCCATAGAAAGGGGATGCAAACATCTTGTTTGTTTTGGTTTGGTCTGTCGGGTGAAAATGAATGAGATAACCCGTATTGAGCGCTTAGCATGGCGTCAGGCACGTGGACGTGACTTTACGGAAGGCAGTTTGTGGCATTAATAGAGTCTGCCCCTTAGACCTAGGTCACCAGAACTTGTAGCCCAAATATTAAGGCAGAAACACCTACTTAGGGGAGATTGTTAGACAGTTAAGAAGGTCAGAGAAAATGTAAGTGGCAAGAATTACTCAGACATAGGCCACGGGACCATGTTCTGTAAGACTTCCTGATCTGCTAGAAACAAGAAGAAGAAACAAAGAAATCTATTTTGTATCACACGGTGGAGAGTCACCCCCCAAGATACGCAGTGCGGAAAGGGGCTAGAAATGGAAACCCTTGGGGCACCTGGGTGGCGCAGTCGGTTAAGCGTCCGACTTCAGCCAGGTCACGATCTCACGGTCCGGGAGTTCGAGCCCCGCGTCGGGCTCTGGGCTGATGGCTCAGAGCCTGGAGCCTGTTTCCGATTCTGTGTCTCCCTCTCTCTCTGCCCCTCCCCCGTTCATGCTCTGTCTCTCTCTGTCCCAAAAATAAATAAAACGTTGAAAAAAAAATTAAAAAAAAAAAAAAGAAAGAAATGGAAACCCTACACTGGGCATTGGTACCGTCAGCATTAACGTGCACTTTCCAACTAGCACATGCAGAGTTGAGTAGAATGTTTCCCTAAATGGGCTTTACCAGTGAAGGGATGAGGACAGTGTAAACCAGGGAAGGCAGGATACAGAGGGAGGTGCAGTTCTCTGTCCACGTGACATCTGCTTGCAAAGATAGTGCGTGTCTGGCCCAGTTTGGAAGCAAGCGAGGTCTGTCAACCCGGGCCCGTACGACTCTTGCCTTTGTCTGATTTCTGGCTCTCCGCAGGCTCCCACTCCGTGGAATGAATTGTAACTCCCCACCTTTTGCTCAAGCTGTCCCTCACTAGCAGAATAATTCCTAAGAAAGAATCTTACCGTAATTGATTATCAGCACAGTGTAAATCCTGAAATATGACCACTCCCTAGGGACCTGGGACAGCATCTTCCAAGCTGTGCTTGGGGGGACTATGAGCAGGTGATTAGGTGACGTGTGAAAAAAGCATTCCTGATGAAACATGTACTTGCATAGTAAAGGGTCTGAGAAGTCTTGAAGTAAAAAAAAAAAGAGAGTTGCTTAATTTTGATCGACTCAGTGGTGATTTTGCACTTTTTCCATATTTCTGTATTTCAACATTTTTAAAGGGCATACATTACTTTTATCATAAAATATGAATCAGGTTATCATGTAAGAGTGCAGTTTAGACTACCAAATGTAGGTTCCAGCCTTCTTTCCTTTCCACCCCACCTGTTGTTGACTGAAATGTTTCTGTTCCTCCCCAAATTCATATGTTGAGGTTCTAACTCCTGATGTGATGGTATATGGAATTAGGGCCTTGAGAGGTGATTAAGTTTAAATGGGTAATGAGGATGGGGCCCCATGACAGGGTTAGGGTCGTTACAAGAGGAGGAAGAGAGACCAGAGCTCTCTCTCTGTCATGTGAGGACAAGGCAAGAAGACTGTCGTCTACAGACCAGGAAGAGGGCCCTTAGCAGGTACAGAGTCTGCTGGCCCCTTGATGTTGGACTTCCCAACCTCCAGAACCATGAGAAATAAATGTTTATGGCTTAAGCCACTCAGCCTGTGGTATCTGTTATAGCAGCTCAAACTAAGAAACTACATTCCCTCCCTTCCATGGAAGAAGTACGATGCCAGATTCTGAAACAACAAATTCTTCACAACATGTCCTTTTTGAAAGATAACTTGAGTGTGGATAGTTTGTGTAAGTTTTGGGAGCCTCAGCTATTCGCCATATTGGAACTTCCTTTATCCCAGTTAAAGACAGGAACGTACAAGGCATTTGTACAGTGCAATTATTTGCTCAGCCATATTAGTCTAAAGAAGTGAGCCAGTCAAATCCTGGGACATCAAGCATGTCCAGCGTGAAGGGACTGCAGAACTGGGGCACTGTATTCAACGTTACTCTTCCAGCTTGACCATAGACAGATGGCGGTGGGCATCCGTGCTACGTTTGTAGGCAAAACTCAGGGACAGACTCTTCCTGAGGGAGGGATGTTCTCCCATTATCAGGTTCAGTACAGACCTTAAGAGCTTAACCTGATATCATCATATGGAGAGCTCAACTCCATTTCTGGAAGTGCTCAAACTTCTCAGTTGGGGTACAGTGTTGTTCCTCTATAAGCCATGTTCTTCTGGAGGGGGAGCATTTGGTGTCTCTAGGGTTTTGAGGACAATCAAGGGCCCAACACTAAGTCAGGGGAAATGCCGTGGGAAGAGAGCTGCAGTCTGTGTTAAAATTAGGGTGGAAAGCCACATGCGTTTGACATTCTAGAAAGCAGTCTAGGCTGAGGCAACAATGTGGGGCTTTTTCCATCTGGCAATGCAGTAGCTCAACAATGCTCATCTCTCTTTCGTGGGAGTGAAATAATACTAACGGGGGAGTGTCACCCAGGCCAACAGATTCCATTGGACTTCTGTCTCAGGTGGGCCCTGAGGTAATAATCATGCCTTGATCACCTTCAGGCAAAACAGGCCATTTGGGCTTTCCTGAACAGGGGTCCTCAGGCAGAACAGGGGATTGCTGGGCACAAGAATTAATTAGGTCTTTTTTAAGTACTTGTGATGTTCTGTGGGTAAAGTATTTAATTCCTATGGTGTAGATGAGGACCAGAGCTCAGAGAGCTTAAGTAACTTCTTAGCTAGTTATCTAACGGGGTAGTAGGAGCTTGGAATGTCTAATCCCACATGTCTTTATTTTCCTTTGATATTCGTTGCACTGAGGTGATTCAAGATCTCTCAGATCTGTCATCAAGCTTTTTCTTAACTAGTTTCTGGATATGGAACACTTCAAAACTGAATAATAGCATCTTTGGATCTCAGAAAACACTCTGTATGAGTATCGGGAAAAGATTTGAAGAGTATCATCAATAACCGTTGCTGATAAACTTTAATGAGGTAAATTTTCCAAAAGAAAAAAATCACCCCAACAAGCCCTGAAATACAAGGAGAAGAACCATAGGTTTTGATCATTATTGTCCTATGACTTGGTCAGAAGCCACCAGAAGGATCTCAATGCACCACTAGGTTTCAGGGCCTGCCCAACTTGGGGTTGCCTCCTGGCTACTGGGTGACTAGTTTGATTTGATTTTCAGACTTCTTTTTTTCAAGACTTTCAAGTATTTGGTGCAATGAATGGAACCAGATGGAGAGACCCTGATGCCTTTTCCACCTTCCTCAGAAAATGCTCAGGGAGATCACATGGCAATTTTCAGACCGCAGGATCTTCTAATGATGTGAATGCTTTCTGCTAGGATTCCCAGAAGGGTGACCCAGTTTCTTCCCAAGAGAGTTTTTGCTTTCCCTCCTACTGACAAGTTAGAGCCACCTGTGAGGGAACACTTCACGGCAAAGCTTCCAGAACCATCAGCTGTACATTGGCACAAAGTTGATGGATGTATCTGGGTTTTGATTCGGAACAACAAAAAGGACTTCTGAAGTAACGTTGTAAGAAAGTATCTGTCTCCGTCTAGAATTGACTTGCCGCTGCCTGTACACGGCCATTTCTATTTTTGAACTAGCCGGAGGCATTTTCCCTTGCCTTTCTGAACATGATACAACTCCTAGACTTTACTGTCATAGTGCCAGGTAGGGGGAACTCTTCCTCAACTTCACTTGAACAGGAGTGAAGAGTGCATGACCCATCATTTAGAGTCTGCACTCTGGGCTGATGACTTTGTTTTTTTTTTTTTTAATGTTTATTTATTTTTGAGACAGAGACAGAGCATGAGCAGGGAAGGGTCAGAGAGAGAGGGAGACACAGAATGTGAGGCAGGCTCCAGGCTCTGAGCTGTCAGCACAGAGCCCGACGCGGGGCTCGAACTCACGGACTGTGAGATCATGACCTAAGCCAAAGTCGGATGCTTAACCAACTGAGCCACCCAGGCGCCCCTGGGCTGATGACTTTGTAAGCAGAGCACTGATGAAGTCCTTGGCAGCAAGAGCAGAAGTGGATTTATCTGTGATGAGACGCAGGAGCTCTGGGGGTGAGTGCTTTTTTTTTTTTTTTAAGTTTTATTTATTTATTTTGAGGGAGACAGAGAGAGCACAAGCAGGGGAGGGGCAGAGAGAGAGAAAATCCCAAGTGGGCTCCATACCGTTAGTGCAGAGCCGGATGTGGGGCTCAAACTCACAAAACTGTGACATTGTGACAAGAGCCCAAATCACGAGTCAACGCTCAACCAACTGAGCCACCCAGGTGCCCCGAGTGCTTTCGTTTAGTAAGAGGCAGAGGGCCAATCTATTAGAAGCTACCCACCCCCCCCCCCAGTATCCGAGGCACGAAGAGCCGGATGAGAGAGAGGCCATTAGAAATGTGACATTTGAATTAGGCAAGAGGCTCAGAAATCCCCCAAAGTGGGTTGAGAAAGGGTGCCATTGTAGGTGCTGTGATACCCCCATTGGTCTGTGGATTCTTTTTTAAACAAGATTTTAGTTCCTTTTTCTATCATCGTTAGGGTAGATAACAAATACTTTTCAAGCAACCTAATATGTTTACCAAATGCCCTCATCTTAAATGAAGCAAGAATAGTGGTAGGCTTCAGAAGAACATATATTGTGCATCACAGATGTTCAGAAACCCAGCAGGAACGTATTTAAGGTAACTTTATCTTATATGCTTCAAAACAGGAGAAGCCCCTCAGCATCTATAAACGGTGAAGGCTCTCGTATTCACAAGGAATCGAAGCCTGCCTCAAACAAGCAAGAACACCAAGGCGACCTGCTAGGTCCCAATCTGGGGAAGCCTGAGGCTGAAGTTCTCGGTGACTGTCCTGACTTGCGTGAGGCTGGCCCTCTCTCCCTTACTCTCTTTCTAAGTATTAGCCTTATCGTTTTCCTCCTTCATCCCAAGCTCGTCCTTCCTTCACGTAGACAGCTTTAGGCTTATCATTCCATTAGCAATTCCATGAAGGGGTAAAAAGAACTTTCTTGCAGGGTCTTACATAAAATTTAAAAGACTCAAATAGCTTCTGTAGTTTCAAATGCTCGTTAGAAGACCCTATTTCAACCAGTGTTTGAGGCACTGGTCCAGACAATATGAGGAAATAATAAAAGGACTCCTAATGGTAACAAAATGATAAGAGGTATGGGACATTAACAAATATCACTTAATTTGAGGCAGCATGTAAAGTTGAGAAAATTTAAAAAAAAAGTCTAAATGATGGAAATGAGACATCGTTTCAATACGACCGAGGCGCTTTCCTGAGGAAAAATATTTCATCTGTTTATTGAAAAAAGGATTCGATTTCATGGTAAAGAATTGGGTAGGGGGACAGTCATTCCGGAAGGAAGGAACGGTAAAGAACGGCAAGGAGACAGGGAAAGGGGGAAAGCTAGGGTCTTGAATAAAATACAGATTTCGTAGAGGAAGGACTGTGAGCCAAAGTTGGTAAGAAATTGTGACATCAGATCGCAGAAGACCTTGAAGCTCTCAATTTCAACTGAGAGTTGTGTCCACTTTTTTTCCAGAGGCTATGTAGAACAAGTGAAGGTTCTGGAGCAAGGAGAGACCAGACCAAGTCATTCCATTAAAGAGTTTCCGGTGGTAGTCACAGCGAGGAAGGGCTGGATGGAGAATTTACAGTTTCAGGAACCTACCTACGGATGGGTGGGAGCCAGCAGGGTACCCTGGCTGTGTGAACAGAATCGGTGGGATTGCTATCCTTGAAGCAAAGCTCTAAGTGCCATACACAGGGTTCGGGGTAGTAGCTATAAATTACCAGGCCACAATCAAATTTTACTGTATCACGTGGCCCCATTTCTCGCCTAAACTCAGGCCCACATCTCCAACCAGTAGCTGGCCATCCCCTGGCATGTCCTGGACCACCACCTTGCGTTCTATGCTCCCTCTCCCATCATTTTTTTTTTTTTTTTCTGGTAACACATTTCTTAGTAATTCAGGCATGGGCCATTCCTGAGAATAGGTGACAACTAGGTGAGTCACCATGGTATCCTCAAATGTCAACATTATTTTTAGAGAGAGACAGAGAGTACGCAAGCAGGGGTAGGAGCAGAGGGAGGAGAGGAGAGAGAGAGAAAATCCCAAGCAAGCTCTATGCCCAGCACAGAGCCCAACTTGGGGCTCGATCCCACGACCCTGGGATCATGACCTGAGCCGAAATCAAGAATCAGATGCTCAACGGATTGAGCCACCCAGGCGCCCCAATGCCAACATTTTCATGTGGGAAAAAATTAAGTGCAAATGAACACGGAGGGACCCCACTGAGAGGGCAGAGCCAGCGCACAAAAGTAGTTTGCTGTCTCACAACCTGGGTGCCGAGAAGCAGGGAGAGCCCGGCCCTCCCTGCGAGTGACGCAAGCTACCGTCTAATCGTAAGCAGGCTGACAGGAGCCCAGATCATTTTGAGCAGCGGTGGATGGACACTCTACCTTTACCTCTCGCAGCCCAGTCCTGGAGACAGCCCATGCAGTCAGCTTTGTCCAGAGCCCCCCAACAAGCTTTATAAGAGGCCCCCAAGAAGCTGTATCCAGATCCTTGATAGCCATGAGTATTAATTTGAATACAGGTCAGCTGCTATAACCAAAACCCCCCAGTCATAGTACCTAAATCAGATACAGGTTTCTTTTTCTCAGGCAACAATCTCACATAGGGCGGCCCAGGGCTGATATGGCAATCACTGTGTCCACAACTTTGGCTTCTTCACACACGGTTTGCAGCCCATGGTCTTATCATGTCCACAATCTGACCAACAGGAAGGGGAAGAGGCACCCCACAAGGGCCCCCGGAAAATTGTGCCCATCACTCCCACTCACATCCCAATGGCCATAATGTAGCCACATGGCCACACATAGCTGGAAATGCTAAGCTGTGTGCTCAGCTAATAGTAATAGCTGATGCTTAATAGATGGTACTTCCAGGAACCAAGCACCATTCTTCACACACATGACTACTACCCCATGAGATGAGTACTGGCATTATTTCCATTTTTAGGTAAGGTAACAGAGCACGGAGAGGTAGACTAACTTACCCAAGATCATCGAAGAAGTGCTGGGGGTGGCATTCAAAACACTCACAGGCTGGGTTCTGAAATTTGTCGTCTTGACCATTCTACAATACTGCCTCTAAATTCAAGATCCGTTAGTAGAGGAAGGAAGGGAGAATGAGATTGGGGGGCCTTCAGTTATGACAATCCCAGCACCCAGTATCCATTTTATTTTGTCACACACTGCAATAGCCCCAAGCTTTGGGATCCTCTCCTTACTGCTCTGTTATTTCTAGTTTCTCCAGTGCCTCGCCATTCGCAACAGCCTGAGGCTTCTACCCCATGGCCTTGCTGAGATGGCTGACGTTGTCGGGGCTGGGCTGGACTCCTGGTTCCAGCTTCTCCACTTTCCATCCTCCCTACCACTCTCCAACAAGAACGAATCTTCCCCAGTGCCATTTCTTCAGGCCATGCCCCTCTTTAGAGACTAGCAGAGGATAATCACTGGTTTAACCGGTCAACTTCCTTCTGCTAAGCCTGGCCTTCAAGGCTTTCACAATTTACTTTCCCAACATACATTGCAAACTGCAGATCCCTCCCTCAGAGCCCCCACGGATCCTCTCTACACCTGTCAGGTGGGTCTACTTATGTCATGTGTATTACCATGGCTCAGCTGTTGGATAAAAAAAGAAAGGTCACCTATATAGAGATAGAGGAATTTTGCTCCAGTCCTTTGGCCCCCGAGAGTGGCTACAACTTGCCCCCGTTTGCTTGTCTGAAGCCTACACCAGCTTGCATCCAAACTGCTCAGTGGCTAACTCAGAGTTCTGTGCCCCTGTGCACTGAATGGAGAGATGGCTTAACTACCCAGACCATGGTGCCCACTTCTCTCTGACTCTCCTTGCTCTTCCCAAATCCGGTCAATGGCGTCAGCCTTCTTCCTATGTATCTAGCCTTGCACGTTATAAAGTGGAGGCCAAATTCATCCATTGTGATCCCCCACTGCAGTGAGTTGCTCAGTGTTCTTTGCTGATTGGCTAGTGGTGGGTTCTTTTTTTTTTTTATTATTTTTAAAAATGTTTATTTATTTGAGAGAGAGAGAGAGAGAGACAGAGTACGAGCAGGGGAGTGGGCAGAGAGAGAGAGGCAGACACAGAATCCGAAGCAGTCTCCAGGCTCTGAGCCATCAGCACAGAGCCAGTGTGGGGCTTGAACTCACGATCACGAGATCATGACCTGGGCCAAAGTCAGACGTTTAACCGACTGAGCCACCCAGGCACCCTGGCTACTGGTTGGTTCCAACCACTTGGTTAGTTACTTTTGAGAATCCTTGTCAGTAGCATAATTTGGAAACAATTGTCCAACTGATATTCTATGATAAGGAAAAGTTCCACATTAAATCTGTAGGATTGCCTGATGCTAAACATAAAGAAAATGAGGATATGCCTCCCTTCCTTTGCCATGGTTGTGTATTGTCCATCTTAGATCAGTTAGAAAAGGTGGATAGAAACTGGAAAGGCTGTTTGATCCTCAAGCCGACCCTTTACTATATTTGCATGAGAAGTATTAAAGAGCCCTTCAGCTCTTTTGTAGACAACCTTGAGCCAAAGTTTGAACACTAGCCGTCTCTTGAACATCAGCTCTAAGATGTGGGAAGAGAAGCCAGTGGGCACGGGTGAACAAGCTTTATTTCAGAAAGGATGGGTCGTGCGCTTCTGGAACAAAGAAAGAGGAATGTATTTTTCAAGGAAATATCTTTCAGAAACCTTGTTTGTGCTCTTGGCTCCAGAGTAGAAGGGAAGAGGTGGAGACAAGAAATAGATTTTAAGTCAAGGCATTGTAAGCTCATCTTAGACTTCTGAGCTCTCAGAGTGTTTGTTCAGGAGGTGGTTTCCAAGGTTTTACAACTTTGCTAAAAACATTCAGCCTCCTCTTTAGATCCATTCAGCTGATATCATTTTTAGTGACTTCCGAGGCAGCATTGTTGCTAAGAATTGATACAACAATGAATCTTTACTAGCACCCATCAAAATCGGACTTTCGTATCTCACGTTTTACTTTGATTACATTTTTTCTTTTAGAAATTCCCTAGAAACCAGCTTTGCCCCGTCTATTGAATGACAAGCGTGGAATTCTATAGAACTACTGCCTTGTCACAGTACCGCTGATTTGCATCTTCTGGTTAAATGCAAATTGTTCATCTTTAAGTTCAACGGCATTTGCCTCTCTTTAAACAAACAGCACTAAAGCAGACTCGTAGACAGGACTGTTTTGTTTAGCTTGGCTTCTCTCTTTGATCTCATGTTAACATACCTTAATGGCAGGTAATGATTGATAATAGAGTATTGTAAAGTTCAGGTAATAAATACTGCTTAAGTCATCATAATGCTGAATAATGTACTTTTATGACTTGGTTAATGGAAAATTTCCTTGTCAGCTTGGTCTAATTGTCCAAACAAAACTACCCATTACTTGAAGAAATACATGTCCACCCTAGACACATTAATTAGGGTCATGGCTGGGCTGCACAAAGGAATATAGTAACACTTCGGTTATCTTCAAATGTGATCTTTGGGCAATCTTACTAATGCTAACCTCAGGTTTAATGAGAAACTTTTGTTTACACTTGTCCTTTGAGGCTCAAGGGCCTACGTTGGAATCAATGGTGGTGGCTGTGGGCCACAAGTACACACACCACGATCTTTCCTTTGAGGCTTCCAGAGGTCATTGGTTCTAGTGATCCGAACATCAGAAGTCACAACAGCAAGTTCTCTTTATCTTGGCGTGGGGGCAGGAGGATTGTGTGAAGAGAAGAGGAACACGTTTTTAATTTTTTACTGGATATTTGAAGACTCATCACGTTGAGATTACGGTTAAAAGGGGATTTCGTGTCTTTGGCTTGACAAGCTTGGGTGCCGTACATCAAAGTGGTTGGTGAAGTCCTACTTGCCCGAGCGTGGTATTTCCATGCTGCTTCACCGTCTCTGAAGTCCCGGGAATATTCCAGAGAATACGGTACACCAGAAATCCAGAAGATGACCGCACGGGCTTTCAACAAAATGATGGATGTAGCACCCGAGGTCTGACTTCAGGGCATACACATCGTGAACCCAAAAATAGTTTCCTGAGAAACAATCCTTGGTCTTAAAGTTTGGAGTGATTCAATTCATGATTCCAAATGAGTGAATTGTTACTATACTCAATCCAGGGGCTGGTTTCTTACATGCATACTGTGGAAAATACAGTGTGCGTTAGTTTTTCAGATTTCAGCCAAATCGCCATTTCACTGATGATAATTTGATATCTTATTTTATAGCCGGATTTCTAGGGAAACGCACAACAGGAAATCCACAATGGGACAAATTTCATTCCTACTTTTCTTTCCTGACAGCTCTGTATAAATGACTTGTTCTGTGAGATATTATACACTTATGGTTAGATAGCCAGAATGGCTGGTTTCATGAATCACATTGTCCACGTCATACAAATTACTTGCTATCTACCTTGAGTCATATTTTTTAAGGAGCAGACGATTTTCAGATTGGTTTTAAAATAAACAAAATCTGGGGCGCCTGGGTGGCGCAGTCGGTTAAGCGTCCGACTTCAGCCAGGTCACGATCTCGCGGTCCGTGAGTTCGAGCCCCGCGTCGGGCTCTGGCCTGAGGCTCAGAGCCTGGAGCCTGTTTCCGATTCTGTGTCTCCCTCTCTCTCTGCCCCTCCCCCGTTCATGCTCTGTCTCTCTCTGTCCCAAAAAAAAAAAAAATAAATAAATAAACGTTGAAAAAAAAAATTTATAAAAAAATAAATAAATAAAATAAATAAAATAAACAAAATCTGTTTGTCCTGAATAATTTCACCCTTTCATCCTGATGATTCATTTCATGTTCTACTTCAGTCTGTTTGGGCTGAAATTCTTGGAAGACTACGGAATTGAAAATGACATTCTTTAGAAATTTGGTTCCTAGATTGTACAAAAATTGGTATCTTAGTGGAATCGATTTGCTTGCTCCTTTCATTAAGACATAAGTACCTTTTTTCATTGTTAACCGTAAGAACACATGCCCAAAACTCCATAGCAGTTAGTGCACCACGGACTTTAGAAGATGTTCCACTTTAAGAACTGCGTGCATCAAACAATAGGTACATGCAAATGTCACTGCCAATCAACTGCTTTGCCTTTCCTGATGGGTGCATGCTGATGTTTGGTGAGGCTCACCCATTGACATTTGTCTTGTAAGTTTTTAAGACAAATTAATGCAACAGGAATGATCATTTGGTCACTGTGTACTTGAATTACATTCTCTTTTATGATATTTTATTCATTTAGATACAAACCAAATCTTTCAGAATCCTTATTTTCATATATATTCTGTTTCAAGGGGAATCCATTTCAACTGGATTTTAATGATTTTTAAATGGACACATTTTAAACAACCTAAACAGAGCAGGTATTCTCAGCCCTAGCTGCATGGTAGAACCACCAAGGAGAGTCTTTAAAGATGCTGATATCCCAGGCCTACCCAAGAAAACTTAAATTAGGACCTTGGAGTTGGGGCTCTGAGTCTCTATGGGTTTCTCTTAAACCTTCCTCACGCAGTTCTAACCTGTAGATCAGAAGTTAGAAGCCACGACTGGGGGCAATGTCCCAGAGAGCCATCATACAAAGTTGAGTCGAGGCATTGTGTTTTTGTTTGTTTTTATTTTTTAATTTCTTTTTCTCTTTTTTTTTTAATATGAAATTTATTGTCAAATTGGTTTCCATACAACACCCAGTGCTCATCCCAACAGGGGCCCTCCTCAATACCCATCACCCAGCCTCCTCTCCCTCCCACCCTCCATCAACCCTCAGTTTGTTCTCAGTTTTTAAGAGTCTCTATGTTTTGGGCTGAGTGAGGCATTTGTTAAATGCATCTTCCCAAGCTCCGTCCACACCTACTGAACAGAACGTTTAAAGAGAGTCTGGAATCGGAATTTCAACATGAACTTCCGTGCACACTGACGTTTGAAATTTACTACCCTGTGCCACCTGCTTTATTTTCCAAATGAACTGGTCTCATGTTAAGACAGTTAGAATAGCTCCTTTAATCCGCAAAATAAACCCTTTCGCAAAGGGTACCAGATACCGTTAGACCAGAGAGAAAACTTGCAGGAGGTCCTACTGGTCCACTGCGGAAACAGGATTGACCTGGTGCACTTGGACTTCACAGCCTTGTGCACACAGCCACCACTCGGCAGCTCCAGAGCTTATGCACAGGACCCCTGCTCTGCGGTGATTACATTTGGCCAGCTCTGTGGTTAAGTTAGGCACTAATCAAGCACAGAAGTAAGGTGCGAGTACGGTGAGGTACAGAAAAAGGGGGATTCGTTCTGATGTTGATGAGGGTTTCGGGAGAGGCTTCATGAAAAGAGCAGGCGTTTGAGCCGGCCCTCTAAACGTGGAGAGGGTTTCTACAGGCAGATTTTGTGCAAACACAGGCAGGAGAATGTGCGAGGTGTTCAGAGAATGGCAAGAGTTTCTACACTTTAGTGCAGGGTTGTGCTGGGTGAGACCCAAGGCTGGAAGAGCAGATTTGAGGCCTTCTGTGGAGGGATTGGTTTAGGTTTGCTTCTTACCTATGCCGGCCATGAGCCATTCAACCAACAATAATTTATTCCAGTGCTAGATGGTGGTTAGTGAGCAGAGGGGAAACAAACAAACAAACAAAAAGTGGAATCGCCAGCATTCAGGAGTTCATACTCCAGTGGTCACTCATAGAGACTTGAAAATACTATTTATTAACTTTTGAATAGGAAGTACATTATCAGGAGATAAAATCCAGATGAAGAAAAGCCTGTGAATGAAAACTACGTCTCCCACCCGCTCCTGACAACCAGCAACCCAGCTCCCCCTTCCAGAAGCAACCATTATTACTCAACGAGTGAAACCTTTGCTGCTGCTTCTGTCTTCCCTCTGCCACATGCACACGGGCACATAATCTGTACAATTGTAAACCTTCTCAGTCCCATTAACTCACCAAGGTTCCGCCTGGAGTCTGGCTATCCAACGACGCAGCCAGAATTCTCATAGATATTCATTCAACGAACATTCCTGGATGCCTACTGTGGGCCTAGTATGGCAAGCCTTGACTGGGATTGGGAGAGCAGTAAGAGATAACACTTGTCCTTAGGGATCGCACAGTATAATAAGGTAAACCACCAAAAAATAATGATTACAATGCACTGTGGGAAATGTTGTAATAGCAATAAATGCAGGGCTTTATGAGGATAAGTGGCCTCTAAAGCCTAAGCTCTTTCTAGTTCCCACTGCCTCTGGGCAGAGAAAGCTGCTGAGCCACTAAAGCCCTAGGCTAATGTCCTACTTAAAGTAGTACATTGTATCCTCCCAAACTTGCTGTGTTTTTCCTTTTGCATGATTTGATCCAAATCATTCCTCCTTGTCGTGGTCTCTTCTACATGTAGACATTTCTAGACGGGTATTCCCTTGTGGTTTATTATTAACTGTTCATCATGGTTCATTCTCTTTTCTCAGTTGATTCCTTCCACTTTTAAACTATTCTCTTGCGGTACAGTTTTGGGGTTGGGGTAGATGGCATGAACCAAATTTTGTGAGTTTTGTGCCACTGGCATGTGATTTCGAGCACTGCTTTGTCGTGTTTAATGCTTGTGTGGTCCCACTGAAATGCCAATAGGTTCTGAATATTCACAGGAGTACAGGTTGCAATAGCTCCTTTATGAAAAATAACATAGCGCATAGCGCATAAAGTTTGTACTCTTTTGAAACAGTTTCTTAAACTGTGTCCTGAGGAACGCTCCATAAGATATTAATAGATATTATACTCAAAAGAAGGATTCTATGGTTCAATACATTTGGTTCTATACATGTGAAGAAATAAATGGGCTTCTTTGCTCCAGAAATTCTTAGAGCCTTTAATGTGCCAACATACGTTGCAGATTTCCAGGAGAACGTTGTATGTGGTGCATCTCAACCCTATTTGACAGCGAAAAGTGGGTTTTGTTTGTTTGATTTTTGGAAATATAACCATTGTCACCTTGGGACATCCTGTTTTATTAGATGACTTATGATGTCTAGAGCAATACAGTCTTTTGTGAAATGCCCCCAACAGATGGTTCTCCAGCAGAAGAGAAATCCTCCTAAAAGTATATAAATTTATAGTCTACCAACCATGTCACTAAACTGGTAGCATGTCTGTGCACTGATAGAACGTTCTAGATTACTTTCTCAAGCTCTTTGCTGTGTCCCAGTGAGGCCTTGAACATGCACGACTCTGGTTTTCAGCTCTGAGGCTGGTCATCTCCCACTCGATGCGTCTCTTTCCCCCTTGTCAGCCTTTTGGCTTTTGTTAACACCTCTTCTTTCCTCTTGTCCCACGCCCACTCTGTCTGTGGGGAGATGTAGGCAGCAGACTTTGGACAGATGACGGAACCAGGCAGGGTGGGAACAAGCTGCCCGAGTGCAGACACAGGGATGGGGAGTTAAGAATGAAAGGAGAGGACAGAAGAGAAACATGATCACCTGGCTGCTAACAATGATCCTTCAACATTTATGTGTCGTCACTGCTACCTGTGGTCGGATGAGGCAACCCGGGGCGTGCAGGTCACATAAACCCAGACGTAGGAAATGTTCCTAAATTGCAGGGGAGGTTTGACAGGAAAGAGGAACAATGTCATCTGAGTTGCTATGTGCTGAAGCCTATTTTGGAAGTTCCTTAGGAAAGTTCTAGCCAGACAAGCTTTCCCCTTTGCATTGTCACTTCCCCCCCGTCACACTCTACGCATCTATAGTCAGTCTATGTTCCTAGAAGGAATGAAGCCGTAGTTGATCCCCTTTTGTAGACACCCTCACCGCATTGCTAAGGATGAGGAAAAAAAATGGATGTGGAGGAAAGACTGTAGCTCAGCAGCTCAGAAAATAGCTGATGGATGAGTGGAACCCAAGGAGCTACATACAGAAGTGAGCAAACTTCAAAAGAAAGCCTTTCTGAGGGTGCCTTACTTGTGATTATATTCAGAGGCTAGTGACAAATTCAAAGATAATAGTGCTTTCAACAAGGTAGAATTTTATTTCTCTCTCATCTCGAAGTGTGGGTAGGTGGTCTGGGTCTGGTATGGTATTCCACATACATTGTATCTTTTCTATCAACCTCATGCTCCAAAATGCCAGCATGGGCATTGTAGGCAAGAGGATGGAGAAAGGAATGAAGCGCACACACACAAACACACACACACACACACAGAAAGAACATGTCTGTGCTATGCTTTTAGGAAAGTTTCTGGAGTAATTATACCACAGTCTGCTCGCATCCCATTGACTCTAATTGGTCTGGGCCAACCCCTAGCTGGAGGACAATCTGAGAAACTCAGTCTTTATTTGGGGCAACGATTTGTGTTGTTGGATTGTGATCTCACTGACCATGGTAGAAGGAGATAGCTGATATTGGGGGAGGTGGCAAACTGTGTCAGTATTCACAAAAACCTGCCCCTCCCTTGCCACTGATGCCCAATTTGGCCATGTGATTTTTTTTTTAAATTTTTTTTTCAATGTTTTTTTATTTATTTTTGGGACAGAGAGAGACAGAGCATGAACGGGGGAGGGGCAGAGAGAGAGGGAGACACAGAATCGGAAGCAGGCTCCAGGCTCTGAGCCATCAGCCCAGAGCCCGACGCGGGGCTCGAACTCACGGACCCTGAGATCGTGACCTGAGCTGAAGTCGGACGCTTAACCGACTGCGCCACCCAGGCGCCCCTTGGCCATGTGATTTAATTGAGCCACTTAACTATTAAGCCAAAGCTTTAAGAGCTAACCAGTAGTTTACCATGTCCTTTGCCCCCTGCCACGGGACGGGCACCATCCCAGCCAGATTCATTACACCGGATCACGGAGGGAAGGTGACACAGAGCAGAGCTGTAGCTGGCCTGTGACAGACAGGAGTCATGAGTGGAAAATACCCCTGAAATTGGGCTAACAAGTCCTGTGGGCTAACAAGTCCTCCAGGGGATTCTCATGTGGCTAAAGTGTGGGAGCCACTGACCTGGTCTATTTCGTTTTCTACTGGAGGCGAGTTGTCTCTCTTACACAAGGGTTTGACTGTCTCCCACTATAGGTAGAAGCAGGGAGCAGGGGCTGCCATCTGTTCCTAGTGAGAGGACAGAGAAAAGAAACAGATTCAATAGCTCTAGGGTAGAAGTGGCACCTCCCTGGCATTTGGTGTGGCTTTAGTCCCAAGGGAAGACACCGGAGCTAGAGGAGTTGTGGATCCCAGCTCCTCAATACAGTGAGGGAATTGGTTATTGCAAGAAGTGGATAGTTGAGCCCATACCCTTGCAGACGCAAGAGGAGAGCGACGCCCTAGAAATGGATTTCTCACTCCTTTGAACTGTCCCCCTGTTGGTACGTTTGGAGGGTTCACAAGCCACTAAAACAGCATTGGCTGAAATATCACAGTAAATTTCCCTTCACATAGTCTATATCCGACTTTCCCAGGTACTACCACCTCTGGTTTGTTCCAGAGCATGGCTGACACATTACACTTTGAATTCTCAGATGTGGCTCGGTATAATGCCTTGTATCCTGTGGGGAGAAATGCCAGGGCGTTGCTCTGCGGGGCTGGAAATGAACAACGGACGCATCCCAGGAGTAAATATTTGGTGTTCATTTTTACCCCCTTGCAGAACTTTCTGCATTCTCCACACTGCTTTGGTCTGTTGGACAGAATTCCATATTCTAGATCTTCTCTAACAATCCAGGGTCTCCACTCCCCTGTGTATAATTCTCGTATGACCCCACGTTCGATGGTTAAGTAGACGGGACCTAAGATGTCTGCCGCTATGTAGGTTTCTTAGACGTAGGTTTTATTTCAACACTGCCAAGCTAAAAGTACAAACGCCCCGGGCTCAGGCTCCAGGGGATGTCTGTAGGAATAAGTCTTCCACAGCGCCACGAAGGGAAGTGCAGCCAGGGCAAAATGTGGGAGAGGAGCAGGAAGGAGGTTGGACCCCAGAACCCTTGGCATGTGGTGGACTCGTGGCATTGATGTCCCTTCTTCCTTCCGGCAACTGTATTTTCCCTTCTGTTATGCTTTTGTGAGAAATTCAGGTTTCAAATAAAAGACCAAATAACCCCAAGGAGGCAGCAATTTAGCCTGAATCGGCAATATTCTACCATACAGCTGCCTCACAGTGTGAACTGAGCAACCCTTTCCATCACGTGAAGGAGCAGGCATTTTGTTTGCTGCTTTTGGCTGAGGAGCTGCCATATTTAAAAGAACAAACATGATCTCCCTAGGATATAACTTGTAACGTGCTATGGTCAGTTCTCAGACTAAGCTTTTATGTTAGTCACTTGGCATTTTCCTCAGAGCCCACATGGAAACCCCACTGTCTCCATCCTACTGAATGCCCTGTGCAAAATACCACTGCATCAAAGTAGCCAAATGTCCTGAACTCCATGAGAGAAAACCACAGATGACACAGCTCTGGGACTGATCCCTGAGCGGACTGGCTCTGAACCCCCAGCGCCTCTCTGCCTGGGGCCATCTCCGGGACAGTACAGGGCCCAGAACAAATCCTACTTTCCACCCCCTAATCTTTTTCTATAAGGAAGATCAGATTAAAATGAATATACATCAAGGGGAGCAGAAAACCAGAAGATGGTCACACAGAGGCACCAGGATGCTGAGAGCAAGGACCAGGGTGAGCTGTAGGAAGGTGACACAGAGCCAGGGTTTCTCTGCACGTGGGTCTATGAATCCCCGGGGTCTTTTGTTTGACACTGGTTAGTTGACCTCGGCGGTGAATTTTGAAGCTGTTTGAGGCTCTTTATTTCCCTGGGAGCAAACAGTATTGCTCCAAGCTCTTTAGTAACTGGGGGAGGATAGGACAAACAAGACAAAGGCAAGCAGTTTCTTTAAACTTCTTCCTGCTCCAACTTATTTCCAGACCAAAAAAAGACGGGTTTGCTCGGCTTTGTTGGGATCAGTCCATGGGAATTTCTGGACTCTGAGGCCGAACCAACCATGGAGGGCTCCCCCTGCCAGAATTCAGAGGCGAAAGAGACCCCCGAAGCCGCTCCTCATTGGGGTAGGCTAGTTGGAGTGACCTACCCAGTTGGGTATAGCCATAATTAGAATCCTGTGACCCACAACTGGATCGTGTCACTCCAACACATCAGACCCCTTGGCCCCTTTTCTCCCCATCTCCCCTCACCCTTTTCTTTCCCCTGGTTTTTATATCGGTACCTCTTCCTGGTCTGATGGCTACTCACTATCATGGACACTTTTTCTGGGCATATCTTGGTTCCCAACCTTGACTGGACAATTGTAGTGAGCTCTTTCACCATCAGGGTTTTCTGTAGTTCACAGGGGTGAATTAAAAACCGTATGTACTCAAATGAAGGCAAATGATTTGCTATTTTCTACTTTCTATATTCCCCAAACCACAAAGGTAGAGACATGTCAAAAGTCTAAAGACCAACCCCCCATCCCCAGCCCTACCTCTTGGGTCCCAGGGTCTGATGGGTTTCCACAGGAGGGTGGGGTATGGGGCACACACATTTTGTGGCACTGTCTATGTCCAGCTCTGTGGCACAAGGCTCAGACTAGTTTCCGGGTGCCCCGTGGCTGAGTTCCACTCCCTGGGGAGGGAAGGCATGCTGCCAGTAGGGGCCGGGCTGCCCCGTCCTCTTCTGCTGGGAGGGAAAGAATGGGATTTTTGCATTCTGTCTCCCCTGCAGGTAAGACCTTTGTCCAAAGACCCCTGCCATCTTCTTCCCAGCCTCAAGCCATTGCCCCTGGTTTCTCCTGATATTCAGGCTCAGAATATCAGGAGGCGTGCTTTCTCCTTTTATCAATACTCTCTTCCCTCCTATCTTACTCCTTTCATTTTCTGTGTCTCTTCCACCTCACTCTCCTATCCCTCAGTAGAGTAGTGCCCCTCAGTTTTTCTTACTCTCTATCTCCCTCTCTTTCCAGGACATTCTACCCTTATACACAATAGTATCATTAAGCAAAGGATAGTCGACGGGAGAACGTGTCCACGCAGTGAGTTCTGTTGTTTAAAATTCCAGAGTAGTATCTGTGAGTCCAGTTTATTTTCTTTCCAACTTTTTACTTTGAAAAATTTCAAGGCCACCAAGAAGTTGCCAAAATGGTATCTGGAAGACACATCGGTCCTTCTTCCAGGTTCACCATTTGTACATTTTGCCACGTTTGTTTGCTCTATCAGGGTATATATATTCATTCTTATTATGTTTCTTGTGGAATTATTTAAGAGAACGTCGCAAGTATCGTAACCCTTTATCCCTAAATGCTTCAACATGCATCTCTCAAGAACAACGGCATTCTTTCCTATTACCGCAACATAATTATCAAACGCAGAAAATGTAATCCTGGTACAAAGCTACTATCTAGTATCCCAGCCACGTGAATCTACTTAAACATTTGAAGGAAGAATCTGCATTTGGCTTTGATTTACATAATCTAAAAATAGGGTTTTATGACAGTTTCACCAAAATCCACATCAAGAGAATTGGGTGGTGGCCTCAAGGAAAAGCTTTTTCCCCTTCTTATTCCTTAACTTATTTCCCTTATAAAGCAGACATACCACTAATAATATCTATCAACCGAAGGAATTTGGTTGATGAACTGTATTTTCTGCATGTTAAAATCATTGAAAAAGTATGGTGCGGGGGGCGGGGTGGGGGGGGGGAGATGGTGTTCTATACCCACAAAGATCTGTGCCTAGTTTGGAGATAACTTCCAGAGCCCTTACATGACATTTTGATATAATTTAATTTCCTGAGGACTCACATTTCGGGGCAGAGCCTATCTCGCTTCTTCCAGGGATGTGTTTATAGTAAATAACCCATTCAGAACAAAAAGCGAGATGATGTTGAAATGGAACCCATAGCTCTTTGTGTGTTTTTAAAGGGAGAGGTTTGTGCTTATACATATGTCAACAAGCAAGCGTTGGTTTAAAAGCATCTGTATTCCTGCATCCCAGACAAACAGTTCTGCCTGACAACCGCTGAAGTCCAAGGTTCGACGTGAGATTGATTGCACCAACCTGATTGGAATAAACCGCAAGAGATAGCTTCCTGGCCACTCACCAAACCCAACCTGATGCCTCTGGAATTTGCACCTTTCCTACCTTGGTTTGGTTGTTTTCCTGCGACATTAAGAGGACATCCAGTCTTTTGCCAAAAGGGATTTGTCCTTTTTATCTAGTCAGGAGAGGGCTTCAGCGATTTGCATTTCTGAATTGCTTAGCTGCCCAAGCATGCTCCGTGTGTGCTGTTTGAAATGTGTCATTGAGCCACGTGACTGCTGTTCTCAAGCTGATGTTGGACTTTCTCCAACAAATATGGATTATGTTAAAGTCGGTTCTGAATTGACGAGGATATGTTAATAACTCCCAGATGGGCATCTCTGTGCTCTCCAGCAGGGAAATGCAGGCAGGCTATGGCAGGAGCAAGTGTTTGGCAGGTCCATCATTCCGTCATTAAAGGCCACATTATTACTTACAACTGTGCTTGCATGACAATGGCTGCGATGGGCCCAGCCTCACAGTCGCCAGCACAAGGAATTTGCTCTTAGGTAGATTGTTTTCCAGGTGGCGAAAAGTATTTTGCATGAAATTTCTCTCTTCCTAGCTCCAAATAGGATATTATGAGTGAGTCAAAGGGCGGGGTGCGAGGTGGGGGCGGGGGTGGGGTGGGGGGGTCTCGGAGACCGATAAGGAGGCAAAGATATATAGGCAGGGATATACGTCCAAGGATCCTCATGCAGAGCAGCCCCTGCTCCCCGGAGCAGCTTTTCTCCGTGCCTGTCCTGAGCTCGTGTCCTTCAATGCCTACTTCCTGCCCTGGCAAGTTCCAGTTGGAACAGTTCATTACGGTAGAGTTATTGGCATCGCGGTGGTAGTTTCCATTCTTTGTCTTTGGTCCTTAACCTATAATAGTATAGGCATTTTAATATTGTTTTGAAATTAAAAAAAAAAAAAGAAAAAAAGAATCCAAAAGGGTACATCTTCCATTCTAGCATTTCCACCCCAGAAAAAAAAACCAAAAACCAAAAAACAAAAAACGGAGTATATTTGGTATTAAATACCAACGCGACGAGTATTGTCTGGGAGTATGCCGGTAGTGGACTACGTGGCGGATAGAATTAATTGTGATGAAATTGGATGTCATGATGAAAGGGAGTCATCCGACAGAGAAACAACATATTGGTGACCGTGTAGGCGCTACGATAGATTTGCTGTATTTCAGCAGAGCGGGGAGAGGCACCAGGGTCTCCGTTTGCAAAGTAAAGGCTGCATGTGCGCGTCTTTCCCTTAGAATGTAAAATAATCTTTCGTCCCGACGTGTAGGTTGTGATGAGAATGACCGAGCACGAGAAAAAGTCATTGAAAACCTTCAGTTGCAGATGATGCGTTTTCTCCTTCGCTCTGGGTCCCTATTTCAATAACAAGTAATCCAGCCACAAAGAGCCCCCTTGCTTTACAGTCGGGTATTTTATGATGTCATTTCATCTGCATAGGCATATCTATGTGTTCTCTTTTCCTTTCCAGCAACTCCAAGGAATTTAAAAGTATAAAACCACATCTGCCAATAACATTAGGATGAACCATTTAGGATTTGGTTTTTTACAAGGCAGCAGCGCTAAATGCCATTGATTCCCAGAATGCACTGGTACATTTTTAGTGCTAACAGTCAGGATTTTAAAATATTTCATTTTAAGTCACTTAAAAATATCTAAAGATCAGCAAAAGATTTCGCAGAGCTTCCGCATTGAGGCCTGCCTGGAAAGGGTTTGTAGGGCCGTGGGACCGTGAAAGTTAACAAGTTGGATATTCTAGAAAGGTGGGGAAAAATAATCTAGCTCACAGGGTTTTCTGTAAGATAAGGCCGTAGAGCTCCCTGTAGGCTGCAGTATTGAGGCCATCTGCACAGGGTGGGGGGAGGGGCGGATGTTTGCCATCACCTGCATGCAAACTACCCCAGTGTTCTAGAAGTGTGTTATAACATGTTACGCTTCCTTATGTGTGAATATCGTGAAATCTCTATAGCCCAATAGTTTCCATAACCCTGAGTGGCCGTGTTTTTATGGAAAATGCCTTCAATTCACCCTCACGTGGAGAAATGCAAACGACAGCCCCGTGGATTCAGAGCCATCCACACACCCCAAGGCAGGACTGTCAGGCTCTGTTGCCTGAGCTTGCCCAAGCAACAAAAAGGGGGAAAGTTTTGCTTAAAGGCACTATTCGTTTATTGACCCTGGGTATTTCTTAGGTCTTCAAAAAGTACTTCTGTACCATTAATATTTCATTAAAGAACTTCAGTTAATGAATTTCTGTTTGTAGAAAGTTTGGGGAGTTGGCAGGTGCAGAAGTAATAGAAGATATTCTATTTTAACGGCCATTAAGTTGAAACTTTCCGAGATACTATTAGACCCCAATTAGTTAGCTGAATATCACCAGTGGTTCATCATTGTCATTAGGTATTAATTAGCAGCGACAGAGTGCTAGATGCTCTGCAGAACTCACAAAGGCAACTGTCCCTGTTTGGGAAAAACGTATACTTCCGGGGGTGGTGATCTTTGTTGTGGCCACATTACCATTTGTAATGAGCATTCATGGAATGAAGTACTTGGTATTTTGAAAGAGCTTTGTAGTCTAATTGTAGCCTCGAGAGCTCAGAGTGCACATTTACAGGAGAGGGAATCCACGCCGAAAGAGGTCATGTGGCCGAGCTGCCATTGCAGTCACGGCTTTTTGACACCCCTTTAAATGTTCTGTCCCCTTTGACAGAACATACCCTGATAACGCCAAAACGTGTAAGACAGGAGAGTTCGAGGGAGGGAGACCCTTGTGTAAAAGCACCCGTGGTATTAATCAGAGATCCGCACAGGTAAAGGGGCGAGGTTTTTGTTTTTCCTTCCCTATCCTTTACTACGTAGGACAATGTTCTCGTAATGGCACTCAACTTTCTGGATTGTTAAAAAGAAGCTTATAAGAGCAATTGAAAGTAATGTGGGCATTTTAATATTGTGACACTTAATGCTACATAAAACCTTTGTTTCCTACAGGTTTATTGAGCTGGTGTATTAGATTTCCTGCTGTATGAGCAGGAAGATTATGGTGGCTTAGGTCTAAGTATACTTTAGGGAGGCATTTTGTATTTTCTCTATAAATAGTCTTTCTAAAACAACACAATTGTGTAACTATTAATGTTTATATTACATTATACATCTCCCGAAGTTTACTACGTACAGGGTAGAGTGTGATAACCAAAGGAAATGTTTTTGTCTATGAAATAGGCTAGGAATTGTCATTATCAAAGTAAATCTGTTTTACTTATTATTTCATCAGTAGGATTTTCATGCTTTGGTGTTACATTGTGGTATTATGTGATTACGTCTATAAGCTTCTAGGGGCTAGCTTTTATATGCATATGTGTGCGCACCTCCCCATGCATACGTGTACGTGTCATATTTTGAAATGAAAATTATAGCAGAACTGGAAGGCCAACTTTGAAATAGAAATAGCGGCCTGTAGGTAAATCCCAAAGGGGCAGAAAATTAAAAACGTTGGTTTTGAGTACATGATTTTTACAAATGAAAATTTTGATCAAAAGGACTCGTTTAGAGCATGCACGGAAGCTCATTTTTCACGCAATTTCTCAGGCTTTCATGAAACCAAACAAACCATTAACTCCTTATTGCATGCGCAGTTTTGAATAGCTAACGCAGAGCACCTCTTGCAAGTACAAGGTCAATGGCAACGCTGCGAGAGCACAGCCCGGACTGAAACTTGGGTTACTCTCCGGTTCCTTTTCCCAGGGAAGCCTAACCTGCGGTGAAATTGCATTTCTTTGTGCGGGTAATTTAATGAGCAATTTCTTCAGAATTTATAAGAAAAGGGCCGGAGACCCAGCGCTTGCAGGACCCCCAGAGCCCCTTTCCCTGCCTTACGTGAATAGCCAGTTTCATTAGGGTCAAAACCAGAGCCTGAAAGCAACAAAAGGGGGAAGGCTTGTTACATCCAAAGAAATGAAAGATTATCTTCTCCAGGCGGCAGAAATGAGATGTACCCGGGCCTACCTTTGAATCACTCTCAGCCTCAGATAGAACATGACGTGTGGGTAATCTGCAATTTGCTAGGGGCATTGTTAGCATGCTTTGCCTCCAGGGTAGGATTTTAACCAGGCCTCCAGCAGCTGTGTGTTTGGCGTCTCGGCCACATTAGGTATACAGAACCCCCCTGCTATTACCCTGGTGAAACCCATGCCAAGGCCCCTGGTGACACGATGGAGGTATTAGGTCAGATGAGTTACATTAAGTGGCAAGTGATAAATTCAAGATGACAATTCAAAACAGCAGTGTTTCTTCTGGTAATTAATTCCAGTGGTGCCTGAGGCGGTGCTTGGTCGCTGCCACTGGTGTGGCTATGCTGCGTAGCTAATGAGAAAACATTACAGCGAGGATTAGGGGCCTGTGCATTCTGGCAGGCTGAGGTCACTATGATTAGGAAATATTAACACAGACTTACTGTGATAAAGCATGTACGCCCAGGAAACTTCATTTTTATTTTATTCACGTAAAAACGGTCGGAACACTTTACAACGCGGTGGTGACTCACTAAGTGGGCTGGGGAGAGGGGTGACGCATTCCACCCTGGGTCTGGGGCAGCCCCTCTAGGGACATCGGGATGGCAACAAAAGGGCTTGCCAGAGCCACCGGCCCTTTTTTACTTCTGTCTGCGGGCACTGGGTCTTTGGCACACATAGAGACACTCTAAAATGATGGGCCTGTCTTATTTCCCCGCATGAGGCTTCATCAAGAACTTTTCCTTAGGTGACTCGTCCTCCATGCTGAAGAAAGTCCTCCGGATCGGTTGCATGGTGATCTTGCTAAGCAGCTGACGAGGAGCTGACTTCCTCATGCTAAGTCTGTCCTCGACGAGGGCACCCTCGCTTTCATAGCGCTGTCACGTTCTCAGAGGACTTGCTCACGGTTCTTCTCGCCTTCAAACAATCCTGGGAGCTGTGTGTGGGAAGGGTTGCCATTCCAACGTGATCAACGAGAAACACGAGGCCCCGGGGGTGAAGGGAATGAGTCGGGATCACACAGTCAGGTGGGAAACACTTGGTTGGGCCTAGGACGCAGGACTCGAAGCACCCAGATGTCGCTCACCTGAGTGTTTCCTCTAGGAGGATGCAGGGCCAACCGGCCTACCTGTTGCCTCTAGAATTCCCGAAGAATATTCCGCCGGGCATCCTTTTACCCACAAACACATATGCACGCGTGAATGCGCCCACATCCGCATGTGGGCACGCACACTCAGACGCAGAACGTGAGCACACCCCTGGTGAAGGACTTTTAGTTTGAGCAGCTGCAGATGTCCTATGGTGTATTGGATATATGACCTATAAAATGCCTACTAAACACTTTGCCTTTGGCACTGAAAAACGAACTGCTTCTAGAGGTAAGACTGTTTCCTTATCACCCGCTATAAATTGGCTCTGGTGGCTGATACTCAAGTTCAATATGGGCTCGGCGCACAGGTATGTGTGTGAGTGAAGAGAGATGAGTGGAAAGGCCATTAGCAACATGTGTTCTCTGAAATGTTGAAGTGTTTCCACCACTTACATCTTTGTGTTCCAAGCTTCTTAGTTTATTAAGTCGGTTATGTTTTAGAGAAAATAAGAAAAACTGTAAGTACAGTGTATTTTCTTGTTTTTCTGAATTCTATAGAGCACGTGATATTGATCTTGCATTAGTGACAATGAAATTCAGCCAGTTCCATTTTCTAGAATTGTAGAAATGATGGAGACAGCTTTTTCTCCAAGATAGTAGAAGAGAGGGGCTCAGTTTCAACAAAGTAACAATTAAAAAACACTCCTAATGATACATATGTAACTCCTCATTTTTGTGTAGGAGAAAGAAACTTAGGAAAACTCAGTGTTGAGCAAGTAAGTCTAGCATTTCTTTACATGTTTTGAGCTGATGGTTTGACAAAGCACCAAAGAGTTTCTTTTTTTTTTTTTTCAATTTTTTTTTTCAACGTTTATTTATTTTTGGGACAGAGAGAGACAGAGCATGAACGGGGGAGGGGCAGAGAGAGAGGGAGACACAGAATCGGAAACAGGCTCCAGGCTCCGAGCCATCAGCCCAGAGCCCGACGCGGGGCTCGAACCCACGGACTGCGAGATCGTGACCTGGCTGAAGTCGGACGCTTAACCGACTGTGCCACCCAGGCGCCCCCCAAAGAGTTTCTATAACACCTTTCTCAACTCTATTTGAAGTGGGCAAGAGGCACACAGATGAGGGATGCCCGAATTAATAAAGGAGTAGGTAGAATGGTCAGGTCCCATCACTGGGCTGTGCAGAGTAGACAGTGTGGACTAACATGTGATCAAGACATTGAACATGAGTGTACTCAGATTATTTTTATCTTAACTTTTATATTTTAACCTTGCAAGAGTCCTATCTTTTTTGCTTGCTTATGTTTCCACCGTTGAGCAAAAAAAAGCATTGTGCAAATCACTTTCTAGGAGGCTAAGATCTACTGAGAATGAAATATAATTTCAGAAATGTGTAGGAAATCACAGCTCAAAAATATGATCCCAAGCTGGCTGCCATTTTAGGTGATGAAACAAGACTGGATTTCCTTTTGTAAGTGCTTAAAATTACATTCTGTCCAATTTGTGTCATATTGTTTAACCATCTAATTTTATTTGTAATTTCACACTTCAGAATTTTCAGTATTCCTTTAGTAGAGAGGGAAGGAAGTGCCCACTTCAGGCCTTGGATGGGATCTTTTTTCTCCGTGAAAAGTCAGAAAATAAAAAGTTTCTAATGTTTTGAAGCTGGCCGCATGTCTAAATCACTAGGCAGGTTTTAGCTTCTAAAACAATGCCAAGTCTTACATAAGAAGGTTCTAGAACAAAACTGTTAATTCATCTGGATTCAAGCCAGCTTCTCACCTTCTGTGTCATCACCGTGTTTTGAATTAGTCACCTGGATATCCCATTCAGAGACAAGGCTATCGTGACTTTGTTTCTGCCAAGATTCGGGTTTCTCAGGGTTTCACATTTTAAAATGTTTTCTGTTACGCTATGAAGGGAAGAGCACTGGTCTAGGAGTCCAAAGATTTGGGTTCTAGTTCTGCCCCACCTCTGACTTGCTGTATAAGCGCCGGGCCTCGGTTTTCTCATTTATGATGTGAGGGAGCAGGTTCCCAAACCTGACGTCAGATACATTGTACGTACTTGGAAGGTTTTCCTTTTTCTTCTTTTTAAAACTTGGTTAGGTAATCTTTATACGAGTAATTTGTTCTTATTTTAAGATGCGAAGTAATAAGGAAATTTAAAGACAAAAATTGATAATGATCCACCCTCTTCCATCAAACTCGCTGCTGGTGTCACTCCCCCAAGATAACCATTGTTTGACGTGGTGTGTGTATCACTTAGGATTACACTTAGTTGTGCATAGTTGAAATACACGGACAAAAATGACTCCCACAAAGTAGAAGTTCATATCTCTCACACCTAAAAGGTGTCCAGAGGTAAGATGCCCAGCATTGGTACAGCAGCTTCATGGTGTCTTCAGAGACTTTGGCATCGTCTCTCCATTCCACTGTCCTAGCTCATGGCTGCTATCCTCAGAGTCACCTCATGACCCAAAATGGCTATTGGAGCTCCAGCCAACAGAGACACATTGCAGTCAGAAGAAGGGGGAAAGACAGAGGAAATAAAAAGAGGTGGAGGAATCTCTCCCATCTGAGTCATCTCCCTTTAGGCATACAATTTTGTCTACGTCTTATTGGCTGGAAATTACATGGTCACACTCATCACAAAGGAGGCTGGGAAATGTAGCCTTACATTCTGGGTGGTAACATACCGGGATAAAAACTAATTATAACTCAAAAAGAAAGGAGAAAAATGTGTATCTTTCCCCAGTGTGTAGCTTTCCATACTTATTTTGCATGCTTGGACAAACATATATCTATATATGGTTTCATTTGGTGGTTCTGTTGTGATCGTTTTTAAAAATGAGATTGCATTTTCTCGCCTCTCAGTCTTTTGGCTAAGATCAAGTGTAGTAAAATGAGATTACGTTTTATGTTTTCTACAACTTGGGTTCTTTTTTTTCTCTCTTAACATATTACAGACGATCTTCCAGGTCAATGTATTGTTACTGGAATTGTTCCTTTTGATAGCTATAGAACATTCCATAATATGAATTTATCATAGTATATATAACCAGTCCCCTACCGATAAAAATTCAAATTTTCCATTTGGCTACCAAAAAAAAAATGTTGAAGTAAATATCCTTACATGTTTATCTTTAGCTGTGTTTTCTTTCATTTTTAAAATTATGATTTCCATCATACATACAAATGATTGTATGTTATAAATATACCCAGCTTATAGAGTAATAAAACAAATGCATGTATACCCACCACTCACTTAAAAAAAATACGATTATCTTTAAAGTTTCCGTATACCGTTCACAGAGAGCATATATCGTCTTCCCTCCAAAGGTAACCAATGTCCGGAAATTCATCATTCCTTTGCTTTTTTTTATAATGTTCCTACGTGTAAATACATTCTTTTGCTTATTTTTGGTTTTGCTGATTTTGGAACAAATATATCTGTGAAGTCATATTATGTGTATATTTCTGTGCCTCGATCTTTTTGCTGTACAATATTTTATGAGATTTATCCATGCTGAATATGTGTTATTATCATTTATTAATTTGTGTTCATGCACAGTGATAGCCTGCTGTATAGTATACCACAGTTTATCTTTTCCCCTTTTGTTGAACATTTGTTTCCATTTTTGTTGCTAACAAAAAATGCTGCTTTATGCATTCTTGTTTGTTCTTATTTTCTTATCCATATGTGCAAGGGTTTCTCTTGACTATCTGCTCTGCAGGGTAGTTACTAAGATGTGGGGTATATGCATTTCCTCCCCAAGTATTTATCCCAAATTACACTACACCTGTTGTTACACATCTTCATCAAAAGTTAGTGGTTTCAGACATTTTTTCCTGTTTTTAAATTGAAGTATAATTAACATGCAATATTCTATTAGAGTCAGGCGTACAGCATATTGATTCCACTATCCTACACATTATTCAATTCTTGGTAGCTTTAACTTTTTGCCAGGTTAGATATTGAATTGTCTGGAGGGCCCTTTTAAAATTTTTTTTTTTCAACATTTATTTATTTTTGGGACAGAGAGAGACAGAGCATGAACGGGGGAGGGGCAGAGAGAGGGAGACACAGAATCGGAAACAGGCTCCAGGCTCCGAGCCATCAGCCCAGAGCCTGACGCGGGGCTCGAACTCCCTGACCGCGAGATCGTGACCTGGCTGAAGTCGGACGCTTAACCAACTGCGCCACCCAGGCGCCCCTGGAGGGCCCTTTTAAAAGTGCTTTAGCCCTCGAGAACTGATTGGGTAGGTCTGCTTTGGTCATCTTGTAAAGGGTCCTAGGAATCTGTATTTAATAAATCTGTGGTTGATTTTAGTGCTTGGTTGGGTCTGAAACCACGAGACCAGACCGACCTCTAACATCCGTTATAGTGTGACTATTTCCAGACCCTCTGTTACCTTTCATTGCCCACACTCCTGCTGCCATCTTGGTCCCGGGAGTCTTTTTCCGCAGAGTTCTTCGCATTTCCATTTTTCCTTCCTTCCCACTTCTCTAGCCAAAATATGAACCCTGAATCAGGTCGTTATTCTGTGCCAAGATTAGAAAGGACGTAGAAAGTGGTTACATGCACAGACTCTAGAGTGAGTCTGGGTTCAAAAACTTGTCTCTGCCACTTACTAGCAGTTTAGCCTTTGGAGAGTTGCCTGCTCTGAGCTTCTGTGTCTTCAGCTGTAAAATAAGAATGATAATAAGAGTATCTATCACATGGGAAATGTGAAGATTAAAAGAGTTAACATACGTACAGATCTTAAAGTGTGCCTGGCCCAAGGCAAGCACTTGATCAATGTTGTCTGTTAATATTATTGTGCTGCCATTGTCGTTGCTGCTTCCCCCTGGAGGAGTGTGGGGAATTTGAAAGAAGGAAGGCCCCACTGACAACTTCAATGCTTTAAATAATCTTCTAGCAGCAGCATTTCATCATATCCTTCACTCTGCATGAAGGTGCAATGGTCCCTTTTGCACGTCTGGGGGAAGTAACCCATCAAACGATCATGGAAATGTCAGTGGCGTGAGGCGTTCACTTTGCTTGAAAGAAGCAGTTTTCCCTTTTCTTCTCATTCAACTGTAGCTCGTCTTCGATGATTCTTACAAAGCGTCTTGCAGTTGTATTAGCCAAGACTAGGGTTCAGCTGCTTTAACAGAGACCAAAAAGCAGTGTTTTAAACAAGCTAGAAGGTTATGTCTCTCTACTTAACACCAAGCTTCTAGGCAACATGGGAGGTCAAGTGGCTGCATTTCATGAAGTCGGACTCTGGTACCATCCCTCCTGTTGCTACACCATTCTCCAGAGCAGGGGTCAGCAAACTTTTTTTGTAAAGGGCCGGCTAGTAAATACTTTAGGCTTTTGTGGGCCATATGGTCTCTGTTACAACTTCTCCACTCTGCTGGCAGACGCACAAACACAGCCATGGACAGTGCATAAATGAATGAATCTGGTCTCTAGCTGGGGGGCCATGTTTCTAGCTAAAACTTGAGGGGGTTTACTACTAAAAAGGAAAGGAATGGACACTGAGGGTCCATGAACAACCTCTGCCATAGCACTTGGGAATCAAATTGGAATACTGACAGAAAGATTATCTCCCAAAGATCCCGGGAGCTTTGTCTTCTTGTCATTGCCAAAAACGAGATCTATGTCGCTCCGTGACTATACAGTAAATCCCTGTCCATGAGACGAGCCGAGGGGCCAAAGGTTGCTGGTCATTCGACTGGCAACTATCGCTACAGAATGTAGTCAATGTTGTCAAGCCACTTAGTGGAGAGTTGTCATTTAATACTAAAAGTAGATGTCAAGAATAACTTCGGAAGCGAAGTACTTTTTACTCTTGGTTTTCATCTTCCACTTGCACTCTTTTTTTTAATTTGAGAAAACAGCTGATATCTGGCAAATCTTAGCATAATCCAACAACCCTTATCAAGATGTTAGTATTGAGGATGGCTACCCCACTCCTGACCCCAAATTTTTATTTCGTTCATGCTGGAAGAAGAAGCAAGGGTGAAGGGCAGGAGGTTGAACGCCCACTGAGCCTGTTCTTCTCATCAGAAAAATAAGAGCTTTCTAGATAGACGCAACTGTAAACTTTTGATCTCACGAGAAGTGACGATCTTGCTTTTTTTTTTTTTAGCTAGGCACCTTGCTACCCTGAAAAACCCAAGCTCCTGTTGGTGAGGAGGATAGATTAGTTATTAGGACACCTGACTGGATTTACCATGTCCAAATTAAACTGTTGAGTTTGCAGCAGGTTTATTGAGCACCTGCCATGTGTAAGGCACCACGCTGAGCCCTAGGAAGGTAAAAATTAACAGTATAAAACATTTGTTCTTGAAGAGTTCATAGTCTAGAAGGGGAGACCGTCTGTAGTATGATAATAGAAGTGTGTATAAAGGACAGAAAGAGTTCAGACGGGTGGTAGTTGACCCTGACCTTGGGAGGATGAGAAAAGAGGTCAGAGAAGCATGAACAGAAACGCTGCAAGGAGACTCGCCTTCTTCTTCCCAGAGAATAGACTCTGGTTGTGAACAGAGTAGCATCCCATCCGCCCGTAGCACACACATGATGTGAGCGTGCTAGAATGGTCCCATCAAATGTGTGGCACCGTGCGTGCACGCCTGCATGTGTGTGTGCTTGCACACGTGCACATCAGCACCAGGAGCAACACCGGCTCCCCGCAGGCCTCTGAGCCCTCCTGCCTGCAAATTGTGCCTTGCCACGGTTCAAGGGCTTCTCCCAACCACAAGGACCAATTTCACAAGCCATGCCTTGTCCAAAAAAAAAAAAAAAAAAAAATACAACTTGTACATTAACATATGCTTTGGGGTGTGTATCTTTATTTCTCCTATTTGGTACTCACTTGGTAAGAGGGAAAATTAAGTGCATTTCTCAGGGTGTGAGGGACGGTATGCCAGAAAAGTTCCCTTTTCATTTCTCAACTTAGAACGGTTTGCTTATTGTTATGTGGCCGTAGTTATGTTTTGTTTACCCAGAAGGCTGCCCGTGTTTGCATACGGGGCCGAGGCTTCGTAGACCCCCCACAAGCATTAAAAGCAAGGAGTGGAAGGCTCGGAGAACAGAGAAACACGGGGAGATGACAGGTTTCCGCGGCAGTTGGAGGCTGGGGAATAGATAATTACATCATTGTCTCTCATTCTGTTCCCACGTGGACTTGCTTAAATGTCATTTCCAACTGCAGGTTCTCACTCTTGCCTTCCTCGGAAACCTTCCTCAACCTGTGCTCACACATCATGAGAGCCGCCCCTCGGCCCCGCGGCGAGCCCCCGTGGGGGATTCCCATTCCGGCACCGCAGGTCCTTGACCTGGCTATTGTTGTTTGTGATACTTACTGGCAAAGTTTCTCAATCAATACAACATCAGCCCGAGGAGCTCCTGGGAACGGAAGCCTGCAGCAGCGTACTTAATCTTGGAGCCAGCTTGTGCTCTCTGCTCGGCTGCTAAACTGGGTAGTTGGCCTACTTGATGTGGCATTATTGCTTCTGGGGTCAGGTGTGAGCGGCTCGGCGGGCGCTGATGAATGGCCGTTTGGGACGAAGCGCCTCTCCCGCCCACCGAGAGACGTTTAATAATGATGGACCATCACCGCGCTCGCACAAAAATCTGTGTCGCTCGTTCCTGGGTCTTCTGGGCCGGAGGTGTGCAAGGATCGGCCCTATTACGGAGGGAGGCTTTGAAAGCGGTGGTTTGGGGGTTGCACGGAGAAAGGGCCCGGGAGAAGCGAAGAAGGCGACGGTTGCAGTATTTTCAATGACAGTAAACGGAGGGTTCCTTCTCAGAGAAGACGGCCGCGGGACGCTGCTTTCTACCCTTTGTTTTCGCCTGGCTTGTGGACAGTGTGGAAAAAAATAAATGGGAAATTATTTACATTTTATTAAAATGGATCATTAATAATATGCTCATCATTGAGGGAGTAATTATTCAGAATGAGAAGCATGCATTTGGCAGAGTTAACACCCACTAGCAAGAAGGAGAAATTAATACCTAAATAATAATGGAGCATAGCATTGAGCCCTCACCCCCTATTGTTTAGAATATAATACTGCGAAGCCTGAATCATTCTAAAAACGGCTGTCCTGTAAGGGTTTCGGTACATTATTTATCTAGCTATTTCCTGTTCAGTGCGATCCTTTTTTTAGTAATCAGACAAAGAAAAAAAAATAAAAATGCTTGGAGTGACCTAAATATTCTGTCTGTTATAAATGAAGGCAGCTTTCTCTCTCTGTAAATAAATAGACCACAAAATATCGGCAAGAAAATAATCAAAAGTGTAAATGTTGGGTTCAGACGGAATCTATCCAGAATTGGGGGGCTTCATTAAATAGGTGATTACCCAACAATTATCTAATGAATGGGAGAGTGGTGACTGGCTTTTCAGAGCTGTGACACGCTTGACGGGGCTTTGGACTGTGCATTTAGGGAAGGGCTGTGGACCATACTTGTATACGCTCTGGGCAAGCTCCTGATTTATTCACTCTCTATCCCAGGACAGGGTCTCCTGTAAAGCAGGTCTACTGCAAGCATGGGTGGTGGATGGAATGAAATAGAAATGAAATGAAGTCCAAGATGGTTTGGGGACATACCTTCTGGGGGTAAGAGAATAAATGCTCTGAAACCTGCCAGATTATATTTTCCTGCCTCTCTGGTGGTAAGGATGGGCCTAGACGAATGATGTCAAACTACGGATGTCTGGTCTGAAGGCTGCCAAATAATTTTTTTCAAATATTTAAGGTAATTTCAACACGCCTTTACGATTGTACGTGATCACATGGTGACCAACTCTTACAAGTGTGCAAAGATAATATAGGTCTCCCATTTTTCATTGCTAGTGCAATCATTTTTGTGCACTCCAGACCCTAGGACAGGACCGAGTGGGTATGGGGATCATCTAAGTCCAGGCTGTGAAATTCAATCCGAAGCAACAGTTTCAATGGACTATTTAGGCATTGCAGATTTTCGGATTCTCTACTCTTCTTCCTGTGCCTTTCTGGTACAGTTTTGTGGGTGTCTGGAGGGAAGGGTTTACACAGCGTCTGGTGGGGGGCGGGGGAAGGGATCTTTGGATGGCAGGTCAGGTCACTGTCGTGTCCCCTCATCCCTGAGAAATGGATATCCCACGTCCGCCAAGTCCCTGGGCGCCCTGCTGGCACCGATGCTGACTTCTGTGGCTGACGAACTTGTGATCTGTTTGCTTGGCTCAGTCTCATGTGGTGATTTGGTTCCCCCTCGATCTTGTAGGTTCTGGGTGTGCCTGAAGTGTGGCTGATGGCCCTAACTATGTGCAGCCTGGGCAGGCTGTCCTGTACGCTGTGACTTCAGGCCTCCTCTGCCTCCACTGTGGGGAACCCTCAGGCAGGATCATGTCTTGGCACGTGCCCTCTTGCAGTGGGGGAGAGATCGTGTGAGGCTCTCCCACACATCTGTCAGCTCCAGAGAACTAACTGAGGTTCTTTCTTCGCGTGGCCTTGCCACAGCTCCTGGTTGTGAAGGCATCGGGTGGGGGGGGGGGATCTCCTTCCCCAGCCTCACATGAGAAGCGGGGAGAGTACCCCTCTGCTTTTGACTTCTCTAGACCTTTCTAACGTACTTCTGTCCAGGGCTTGGGCCCAGAATGAGTGAGACAGAAGATACATTTCTCCTCCCCCTCCTCTAGGAAGCCCGCAAGGCTTGAAAGATGAAGGGTATCTCTTTCCTTTCCCAGGCACAGACTTCTCCTCTGTTAGCTTGTCCCCTGAGCCTGGACTCGTGAGGCAGTGGGTGTGAGTAGCACGTGAGGGAAGAAGGAATCCCAAACTTAACCGTTTCTGAAATATGATTCCCCTTATATGTACCTTTTCACTTCGCTTCTTTCCAGTTGCAAAACTTTTTCCTCTCCACCTCAGTAAAACACAGCCAAGTCCACGTTTGAACCTGAGTTTCAGGTTTCTTACGAAGTTTGACATCATGCGAGGTGTAGCCGTTTGGATGGCGCCTCCCAGAAAGACGCATTGCCGGATGTAACCTTGTTCAGAAAAAGGATCTGTGCAGATAATAATTAAGCTAAGGAGCTCGTTCTTGATTATCCAGGTGGACAGGGCCGAGAAAACATGGAGAAGAGAAGGACGTGTGAGGGTGGGGTCTTGAGCGAATCAGTGGCCACAAGCCAAGGAATGTCCACAGCAGCCAGAAGCTGGACGAGGGAAAGGAATGAATCTCCCCGATAGCCTGGAGGGAGCATGGCCGTGCAGACACCTTGAGTTTAGACTTCTGGGAGAGAATAAATCCCTCTTGTTTTAAGCCACCCAGTCGATGGTCATTTGTCACAGAAGTAGCAGGAAACTAACGCATGAAGTGATGTCAGATTGGTTTTTCTAGCCCTACTCCTTTGATTATGGATTTTGTGAGCGTTCAGTAAATACTCCCTGACTGGTTTCTGTCCAATACTTCTCAATCGCTTCCCTACGCTATTTATGTTGTTGTTGTTTTTCTTCAGAAATACCTCATTTCGTTTTCACATTCATTGAGCACCTACGAGGTGCCAAATACTATATGCTAGGTGTGCTCGGACCCACCGAGGCATAAGACCCAGTCCTTTCCCTTCAGAAAATTACACACCCATGCCTAGTAGCATAAGAACGTGGTGATGCGTCTTTGGGCTTATTCTGGAGTTGGGATTCCAAACGCACCTCCTTTTAAGCCTCTCTCCTTATCCAAAAGAATAATTTCTACGCACACGTGAGCCAAGAAATTTCAGTGGTTCTCACACCAGGCCAGTTTTCAATCTTTCTTCCCAGGAAGGTCAAATTAGTCCCTGTTTTCTGACACTGACTCCCCAGAATAACAATAATAAGGACAAATATCTCTAGATAATAAGATAGCCTGGGAATTAAAGCATGTACCAGCATTCATTTTGCAGTGATTAGGCGGCGTTGGCTGGACTGGGCCGGATAACAAGTACTAATCAAGTACACATATACAGATTAGAGGGATTCTGGGGCTGTCCGTGGGAATCTTCAGAGATCACTGAGATCGTTAGGTTCAAACACAGATTCAGTTTCCTTAGCCACATCTGTAATTTATCGAGCGCACTGGGAGGGCTGGGTTTACGTGATAAACTATGTCCTGTTGGATCTCCAGGGCACGCTTGGGATCATGAGACAAGAATTATGGGTGTGGGTCCTGGGTGCTGCATATTAACAAAAGAAAAGAAAGCAAAAAAAGCTGACGACCTAGAAGTATGCCAGTGATCCTCCTGTATTTTTAAAGATAGCAAGAAGCCGAGAATCTAGAACTGACTCACGGATTCAGGCTTCCCACCCTTGCTTCCAAGAGAGGAAGGATTGCCCAGAAAAGGAAGCTTTGGAATCAAGTTGACCTGGTTTTCAATCGGGGCTCTGACATTTCCTACCACACAGTTTGGGGCAAGCGTCTCCTCTGTGCTTTAGTTTCCTCACCTGAAACATTGAGACACTATGACTTAGTTTCCAGGCTTATTAAAAGATTAAAACTAGCATTTGTAAAACGCCAAGCATGGTGCCTGTCACTCCGTGGTCACTTAATGGATGAAAACTGTTATTGTTTCCCTCTTATTCCTGCTCATCAATTTAGCTGAAGCAGCAGGGAAGGACAAGTGTCGGAGGAACGTTTTTACTGCGCAGGGAATAAGGGCCGGTGCAGGAGTATACTCTGTAAGGAAAGAGAGATCAGGACCGTTCAGTCCAGAGACATCAGGGAGCATGGACAAGTGGCCTGGCCTGGGAGTCAGGGCCGCTGGGGTTTCGCCCAGCTTCTGCTGCTCATCTGCTGGGTGACCCGGGGGAGAAAAGGAATGCCCCCGTGTCTCCGTTTCCTCACCAGTAAACTGTAGGATTTGAACAAAATTAATATTCCTAAACACCTTTCTGGAAACTAACGCTAGCCTATAACCAAGTTTACACCAGTATGCATTGTGCCAAGGGGAAAAAAAGGACACTCTAGGTAGTTTTTTCATAACATGCCTTCAGGGATTGCCTATAATCTGAAATCGTGTCTACTCTGATTTTTTGACTTCTCATGTACTTTCTTTTCAGAAACCATGGTGATAGTAGACGGCAACTACATCTTGGCAAAAAATGAAAAACGGGCAACCTTATAAGTGCCCCAAAGTTGTCGGTGTTTTGTTTTGTTTTTTTTTTTAACTTATTGGACCATGAAATCCCCAGACTTGGGAGCCACTGAGCTAGATGATCTCAAGCGCCTCTTAGCTGTAAAACCTCTGGCCATACGAAGTACCTCTAATAATATTTTTCTCTTGGGCTGCTTGCTGGGACAAGAACTTGATCCAAGACAACTTATAGGAGGGATTGAGAACAATTCCAGAAGGTGTGATTTGGGAAGGGAATGTGGGATTCAGTGTGTCTGAAAAGGGCCATGGCGGCTGGTAGGCAGTGGGATGGGCCACATGGAGAGAGAGGTCCTACGATCTAGAAACAAGACGTGTCCATCATGGTTGAACTACCATTTGGAGGTGGAGAGAACTTGAGATCATCTAACTCAGTGGTTCCCAAGTCTGGTCCAATAGGTTAAAAGAAAAACAGAAACAAAAAAAACAACTTGAACAATCATCAGGTTGCCCTTCTTCTTCTTCTTCTTCAAAAAAATTATTTATCTTAATTCAAGTTAGTTACCATACAGTGTTAGTGTTAGTTTCAGGAGTAGAACCCAGTGATTCACCCCTTACATGCAACATCCAGTGCTCATCCCAACAAGTGTCCTCCTTCGTGCCTGTCACCCATCTAGCTCATCTCCTCACCCACCTCCCTCCAGCAGCCCTCAGTTTCTTCTCTGTATTTAAGAGTCTCTTACGGTTGCCCTTTTTCAAAACAGTTTTTGCCAAGATGCTGTTGTCATCTGTTACCACCATCATTTCTTAAAAGACAGGACATTCATTATAACACCATTATAACTCTGAAGACATGGCCTTGGAGTAAAAGACAATCCTTTGAATGTAATGAGGTTAGTGATGTGAAAAGCCATAGCTGATGGAAGGCACCCCATCTGGTCCAGAAACAGCATGGTGTCCAGATGATATGTGACGAAGGAGGGTCCAATCGGAAAGAAGGACCCTGACTGCTAGGTGGAGGGTTGGGGGGCAGGCATCTCGGAGCAGGGCAGCTGGAGCATGCCAGCAGGCGGGCCTTGAGCCAACACTAGGATGTTTGGCGGCCGAAAGTGATACGAGGGGGTCCGAGCTTACCAACTAGGGCTGCCTACTCCGGGGGTCTCCAGTCTGCTCAGCATATTCAAACCATCCCTGCCCGTGTTCCACCCCGGATTCTGACCCAATTCTTGGGGGGCCGGTGCTAGGCTGTGGCATTCTGTTAGAAGCTTCCCCAGGTGACGCTAATGAGCAGCCAGGGCTGGGATCCCCTGGGTGATTCAGAGCCTCCGTGGAGAGGATAAGAGCTCAGCCGACGGGAGAGGGCTGAGATGTAGTTGGGCCCTACGAGTAGACGGGCAGTCCCGACAGTAGGGAAAGCAGCCGTTTTGGGAAGAAAGGTGCCGAGCACATATGCAGGCGTTACTCCATGGCTGTCTGGACAGGAGCTCAGGGAAAAACTAGTTTGCTGAAAAAATTCAGAGCTCTTTGCTATTCACTGGTATAAGCTAACACCCCCGTTGGGGAGCACTGGCTTAGCAAATATAGCTTTGTGTGTGTTAATTGCTTCAGTAGATGTAAGAAGCATGACAGGTATTCACTCAAGCAGAAAGATCAGAATTTCTCAGATATCTTCCACTCATTTTATTCAAAATTGGAAGGATATTCTGCCGTCAGCTGGGACGCTCTGCTCTGCACAGGAAACACAAAACCTTCATCACCTGCCTGATGGTCTCAAGATGGAAACCTGAAGAAATGGGCACAGCACTGGTCATTTCTGCTCCTCTTTGAAGTCCAATGTTAAATTCTGCTTTGAAACCAAAGCAGTAAGAGAGGTTGGGTGGCCTTTTTTTCTTTTCTTTTCTTTTCTTTTCTTTTCTTTTCTTTTCTTTTCTTTTCTTTTCTTTTCTTTCCTTTCCTTTCCTTTCCTTTCCTTTCCTTTCCTTTTCTTTTCTTTTCTTTTCTTTCTTTTTCTTGTCTTTTTTTTTTTTTTTTTTTTTTTTTTTGCTTTGGTAGTTTGGCCAAGCAAAAGAAAACACCCATTAGAAGAACTTGAGAACCTTTTGGTGGGAGATTTACAATATCAAATAAGAAAAATCACAATAACAGTAGTAATCAACATTCGCTAAGTGCTTACTGTCTTAGTCTGCTTAGGCTGCTATAACAAAATACCACAGATTGGTTAATTACGCTAACCAACAGAAATATGTATTGCTCACAGTGCTGGAAGCTAGAAAGGCCAAGGTCATGCCAGCCCATTTGATTTCTGGCAAGAGCTGCCTCCCTGGTTTATAGTTGGCAGCCTTCACTGTGTTCTCATATGACAGAAAGAGCGAGAGAAAGAGAAAGAGAAAGAGAAAGAAAGAGAAAGAGAATGAGAAAGAGGGAGAACTCTCTGGTGTCTCTTCTTATAAGGACACTAATCCCATCACATCAGGGCCCTACCTTATGACCTCATTTAATTTTACCTCTTTACAGACCCCATCTCCAAATACAGTCACATTGGGGAGTAGGGCTTCAACATAGGAGTTTGGGGGGGGGGACACAATTCAGTCTATTGCACTAACTATGCACCAGCATTGTTTTAAGAACTTTGTACATGTTATATAATTTAATTCTCAGAATCCTATGAGAAAGATACTCTAGTTATCCCCATTTTACAGGAAAGGAAGTTGACGCTCAGAAAAGTTAAGACATCTGCCCAAGGTCACATGGCTGTAAGTAATCTCTTTGAAATATGAAGTCTACAAGAAATGAAGGGACAGAAGTGCTGTTAATTCTTTCCTTGATCCTTGTAGAATAAGTCGTCTTGGTTATGTCAATTTCCCCGAGGACTCTCTGCAGCTAATGAGCTCTGACACCCGTGATTAGGAGAGCTCTATTGGAAGTATTTGATACTTATACCCACTCTCTTCACAGTGAACCAAAAGCCAAATTCCAATGCCCAATATCATGCTTGTTTGTAATACCATTAGGTCAAGTCTACTTCCTTTATGAATTACACCAATATTTTTAAGAACCTACACTTATCAGGCACTCAGATCTTTGTCTCTTCTCAAAGAGTTTAAGTGAGGAAAGCCAGACATATTTATAAATGATTACAATGCAAAGTAATGACTGCCGGGGCGCCTGGGTGGCTCAGTCGGTTAAGCGTCCAACTCTTGACTTCCGCACAGGTCATGATCTCATGGTTGGTGGGTTCGAGCCCTGAGCTTGCCAGACATTCTGGGAGCCTGAACTCAAGAGCCATGCGTGGAGGCGGAGAAGCTAAAGTGGCCTTGGTACTGATGATCAATACTGGGGAAGTAAATACAGGGGTACTCAGTACCATAAAATAAAAACGGAACTTGCTCCCCATTATCTGATTACATGTAAATACAACTTCTTATCGCTTCTCGGCCTTTTGGCTAAGATCA